>NC_133287.1:8526272-8568209 GCF_005239225.2 Populus alba
TGATATCTTGGAACTACCATTTAGATCCTCATGTAAATTAAAAAAAAAAAAAAAGATTATATGATTAAAATATACAAGTGCGGGTGTTAGATTTATATTTCATATCATGATTGAATACAACTCATGTAAATAAAAACAAAAAAGAATAAAAAGCAACATTGCCTTCAAACAAAGATTAGAGGCTATACCAACAGGTGTGTGGCTCAAGTGGTGAAGGGGGGCAGCTCTCCTTCCTTCGAACCTAGTTCGAGTCCCAGTGGTTCATTTAATCTCTGGTGCCTTACTGCTCACTAGGGCTTGCAGAAGTCGTGGTGCGCGTAAGCTGGCCCGGACACCACGTTATCAAAAAAAAAAAAAAAAAGATTGGAGGCTACAAACCATCTAGTAGATGGTTCAAAGGTAAAATAAAAAGAGTTTGCTCAACCTTGTGTTTTCAAGTTCAAGCTCTGAAGTTGTTAATATTGATAGCTACTAGAGACTTACCAGGTCGTTAATTTCAAAGTTCGTGGGTGATTAGTCGAGGTACGCGCAAGCTAACTCGGAACACTCGACGTGAATAAATAAGAAGAAGAAGAAAAAGATTGGAGGCTACAATGTTAGTTTGCTAAAAATTAGATCACCAGTAAAAAAATAATTTTATCTTTTGAGGTATAATTAGAATTCAATTAAATATGTATTTACTTTTGTTAATAATTTTATCAAATGATTTTAGCATCATTATTTCTGCTATTGCAAGATATTGATGACAGGTATACTTTCTTTAATTGCATCTTGTTCGTTATTTGCCTGCAGGTTTGAGTGTTCAAGACATGTGAAACATCCAAGCTTGTCGGAGAGATATGAACAAGAATTTTCCAATGTCATGTTATGTTTGTCATGGTTAAAATACTTTCTACTAGATTTTTTGCTTGGTATTTCACAATGATTAAGTGTTTATGGATTTGTTGGTAGTTAATGTCATCCTGGGTTTTTTTTTTTTTTTTTTCAAGATTTATGGTTTTTCTCTTAATACTTCCTCTATGTATATATATGTAAAGAGCTACATTTTGAATGGTTAAAAAAAAAAAGTTGATTATATATTATTGACGAGTCCAAGTTATCAATGAAAATAAAAAACTAATATTTATGTAATTATCAAAAATTTATTAATATAATTTCAAAACTTATTTTTGAAATTGAGACTTTTAATTGCATGATTTAAGTGATGATATCTTTTTGAATTATTAGAATTAAGAATCATGGTATCCTTTTTAAATTATGAACATTGTCAAAATTATGTTAATTACTGACTTATCTATTTGATGATTTGACTTGCTGATGGTTTGATACTTGTTTAATTTAAGTTAGATTTGGTTAAAATATTAGAATATTTTACTGGTATATTTCTAGATTTTTTTTTTCTCAACATTCCAAATGAAAAAATTTGATAGATTTCTTTTAATATATAGTTTTTATATTTTTCAGCAAATATTTTAATAAACAATTTGTATGGGATATGTCTATTTATATCTTCTTTAAAATGCCTATATTTTATACCATCTTAAATAAATATAAGGGTTTTTGGAGCATTAAAAATGACTTCTATAACATAAATTAATTATAAACTAAAAGAAAAGGTGGTTTTACTGTACCTCTCCTTGCACATGCTTTACTTTGTTTTTTATTTTTTTTGCTTTGTTTTTTTTTCAATTAATTTTTTTTGTTTAATATCATTTTTTAATATTAGATTTTTTATTTTATAGATCACATTGCTTTCTATAAAGTTAACCCAATTGACATAGTTTGTTTTTCTTTCTTAATTAGTTTTTTTTTTTTTTTTTACTTCCAGGTCATCTTTTAATATTGAATTTGACATGTTTATTTTGCTTACCCAGGTTTTCATTAGATTATACGATCTATGAGAAAAAAATCAATGATTAACTAAGCTAACTTGATTATTATTTTAAAAAAAAAAAAATTATCATCTTAAAATAATGGGTTTGAGTTGAGCTTCAAATTTTTTTTTTGCTTTTTATAGAATATCTTGTTGTATGATATTTTAACCTTGTTAGTTATTTTTTTATTTTTTTTTCTAAGGATATTGGGTCCCTGGGTCAGTACTTACTTTTTATTAAATATCTGGGTCGCAGGTTAATAATTGAGCTAATTTTATCAATTAATATTGTTGTTAATTAGAAATTAGACTTCACAATTTATTTTTTGTTTATTTATTTTCCTTGACTCGGAAAAAAACAATTAACAGTTACATTTTTATATTTTTTTTTACGTTCAAGTCTGAAAAATTTAGCTTTACTTATGGTATTATCCCGTCTCAAGATAAAGTGATGACAGAATCAGTTATCAAGTTATTTTTTTTTTTTCTAATAGTTATTTTAGTTTAATGACTAAATGGGTTTGGTGGAAAGGCAAAATATCTCAGTTAAGATTAAAGATAATTCAATTCATTTATATATGTATTTTAAATAATATAATATAATTAAATTTAATTATTATTTTACTTTAATACAAAATTATTATAAATTATTAATCCAATTCAAATTTACTTATAAATTAAAATAAATCCAGAAAGCGAGATTTTACCCTAGAGGTGTTGGTAATAACCATGAATCGAAAGGAAAAAAAAAAAAAAAGAGGCAGCAGCAAATACGATGGATCACCACTTCACCACACAAATCTAAATAAATAAATAAATAAATATAAAAAAGAGGGTGCATATACGACAGATAAAATACTATGCTTCCTGACTCCGAAGTCTAAAGTACAAGTTTACAACACCACACAACACCATACAGTTTTAGTTCCTTGTTTTATCAGACTGCTAAATATCTCTAGCCCACCGAATTACACCTCAATCTCCGTACCTCTCTCTCTCTCTCTCTCTTTATGATATCGTCGCTGGCGTCGTGTCGTCGGTGAATCTGAAAGACCAAGAATCAGAAAGACAATAACAATGGAGGGAGACAAGTACTTGCAGGAATTCTTGGTCGATACATCAATGTTCAACAGCATTGTTTTTGGGTCATTTGTTACCGTCCAGTTGGTGGGTCACTCTGCCTCATTTCTTGCAGACTTGGCTTCGTAACTACATTGCTGGAACTCTCCTTTACTTCATCTCTGGTTTCCTCTGGTGCTTCTATATTTATTACTTGAAACGCAACGTTTATGTCCCTAAAGGTAGAACACATTTTTTTAATTATGTTTTTCTTGATTTGAGATTGGTTCTGTTCGGTTCTTGAATTTTTTAATCTGGGTTTTTTTTTGGTTGACTTTTGGGTTCATAACTTTTTTCTCCAGTTTTTTTTTTTTTTGTTTATGTTTTTTTGTACTTTGATCTAGTATAGATGTTAATTTGAAATCTGAGTTTGTTTGTTTAGTGTTTCTTGTTGATTAACAGAAATGATTCAAAAACTCTTCTTTTGTGATGTTAATGCGTAATGAGATTGATCTAGTTATTGATTTTCAATCTGGGTCTTTCCTTTTCATTTTTCATTTTTTTTTCTTTCTGGATTTTTCTTTCTATTTTTACTTCTGAAGTCTTTCATGTTGAATATGAGATGATAGATTTGTGGCTGGCAGCTCTGATGTGTTGGTGTTTAATTGAACCATTCATTCTGTTAGTGTTCATTTTGTCAACTCTCAAGTGCATGTCTAGTTGTAAAGTTTGAATCTTTTGTCTGCTTACGGTCCATATTCATGACATCAATATTCGCATACGTGCTTATGTATAGTATCTGCTTTGCAGTCAAGTTTGATTCTGGCATCATTTATTCTCATTCTAAACTTTTTATGTGGATTTTGACTGGCTCACAATTATGAGTTAATGTCTATATCTGAGCTGGTTAATGCCATTCTTCTTTCTAATTATTGATTTTCTGTGCTACTTTGGATTTTCTTCCTTTTTTCCCACCTCCAGATCTGTATTCATTGAATTTGAGAATTCTCTTCCTTTATGTCAATTTCTTACTTACATTGCTTTTGTAACTACAATAACATGATATACCTTTTTCTCGCCCCCCATGCTTACCACTTTCAACTCTCTTGGAAATATGTAGAATGCGTTCTCTTTTTCTGCAAGTGATATCCACAGCAATTACTTCCTTTTTTTAATGTTTTTTTTTTTCGAGTTTCAAAAAGCCAAGTGATGTCCTGAAGCCCGAATGCCATGTAACATAACATTACTTCATGATTATGACAACAGAAGTTATGATGTGTAGAGAAGTTACCGCATTTATGATTTTTTTTTTTCTCTGTTCCTATTTGCTGAGAAATTACAACTTTTTTTCTTATTTTCTCACAGCATGCGTATATGCCTATTTAATAAGATTGCTCCACCATTTCAATCATCAAGCATGACTTTTAAAAGTTGCTGATTGATTTATTGGTGGAGTTTTCTTATGTAAGGTAGTGTTTGAATTTCATCTAGACTCTAGTATCATTCACTTGAGATGGTGATTTGCCATTTTACTTGTCAGGCCTAAGATTACACCTTTTTTTGATCTCTTGCAGATACCATACCTTCAAACAGAGCCATGCTCTTACAAATATATGTTGCTATGAAGGCTATGCCATGTTACACTCTTCTTCCAACAGTTTCTGAGTACATGATTGAAAAATGGCTGGACAAAGTGTTTCTCTAGCATATCTGAAATTGGTTGGTTTGCCTACATCATATATTTTCTTATATATCTTGTTATTGTGGAGTTTGGGATTTACTGGATGCACAGAGAATTGCATGATATAAAACCTCTATACAAGTATCTTCATGCAACCCATCATATCTACAACAAACAGAACACTCTATCTCCATTTGCTGGTATGTTCTTAATCCAACTCTATTATGTTCGTTGTTTATGTTGTGATTAGTCAGTTGAGCATTTATAGCATTATTAGTGCAACAAATATAAACTTTTGGCTCCATTTTGATTAAGAAGCCTGCTGATGGCAGGGAAATATAGTCATCAGGCCTTGCTTTCCACGTAGAATGTACACTATATATAATTGTGGAAGTTGTCTTTTACCATAAAGTGGTAGACCATCAATTGGTGATTGTGAAAGACTGGACTCAGTGGTCTCAGGCTTATTATTTTTAATTTGTTATTAGGCAAATTCTACAATGCCTTAAAATTCCTTGACCCAAATCTGACCTCCTCGTGCAATATCTCATGTCATTTCCCAAGTGGTTCCTTGCCAGTTTACAAGTGTTACCAAACATGGCATAGCCGATAAGACCTTGACCAGATCTGAGGGACAGCCGGTGAACTTTGTTCTGGATATCATTTGTCACTGTTGAAATTTGGTAGTGACAACGAAGGAATGCCTTTCCTTGCAAATTACTGTCACATTACTTTGTTACAAGATAAAAATAAGAAGAAAGGTGATTGTTATAGAACTGCCTTCTTTGTTGCTGAATTTTGACAATAAGCAATCCATATCTGGCCAGAAGGTGACCTGATATGGTCCATTGGTACCAACTATGTGGACATAATCGGTATGACTTGTGTAATAATTGCAGAATAAGTGAAAAAAATTGTGGATGAAGTGCAGTGTTTTTGGGAAAGGCATACAGGGAAAGGCATTGTAGCATTTGCAGTGAAAATTGTTGTAGCTTCTTGGCTGAAAATCTTGAAAGTTTATCAAATTACTAAGAGAACTGGATTAGCTTATAATACAAGTTTGTTTTCTGCTAATGTTGACTGCTTACCTTTTTTTCTTTTGCTCTATTCACGTTTCGAAATGCACTTAATCTGTGGCAAATTTCACAAAAACACCACACTGAATTCCAGAATTTGTTAATACCAGATCCCAACAAAGCTCACCTTGTTTGACCAAGTCACTCAATGTGTGGGACACGAATCCACATTGTATGATTTAGTTAATGAATGTTGGATGTAAGTTCCAAAACAGCAGTTTAAATGTAGAAGCCACCCACCAATAGAAGAGTGTAAGGCTGCGGAACTATTGATGAATTTGAAGAAACTTCGTTGATAATTGCAGCAACATCAGGTGGCCTCTACATTAGAGGAAGACACTACGTTTATGGGACTTTTATCTTACACATTCGCTTACTTAGTGGGTTTTTTTCTTGCACGTTCCGTGACTTGGTATTTCTGAATTTTAGAATTCAATGTGGTGCTTTTGAGGAATTCAGTGAAAAAATTGTCAAAAACTCGTTAAACTCTGACCTTTGCATTTAGGCATTGCTTTTTGAACCAAGTCATCTTTAATTGTTTACCTTTACAAGGATCACTTATCGGAAGTTATTGGCCTATTTCAGGTTTGGCATTTCACCCAATTGACGGGATTCTACAAGCTGTACCACATGTTATAGCTCTGTTTCTTGTTCCAACCCATTTTAGATCGCACGTAGCCCTCTTATTCATCGAGGCTATATGGACAGCAAACATCCATGATTGCATCCATGCCAACCTATGGCCCGTGATGGGTGCTGGGTACCACACCATTCATCATACCACATACAAGCACAATTACGGCCATTATACTATATGGATGGATTGGATGCTGGGAACCCTTCGTGACCCAGAGGATGATTCCTGCCAGAGAGCGCAGAAGGTGCGGTGACGCCCTTGCTTGTCTTCGCAAAGCTGCTCGTGCAATTCCCTGTACTTTGCTGGGTACACTTGCGTTTTGGTTGGACTGCATGTGGCCTTTGCATATATTTATTTTTTCTTTTTTATGATTTGTTGTTTCTGTGGGCTCAAATGGGGACAATGTTTGAGAGCTCAAGGATGTTTTCTGCTTGCTTAACTTGCAATTTAGCCACAAGCTCTATAGTGTGTCCTTGTTAACGCGGCTCTGTATGATGCTGCTGTTTGGTGGCCACAAAATAGTTATTCTTTGGAACCAAGCTAGTTTTCTTTTTCTTGAAGCAAGCAACAAGCGATATCCAAAAATCTAGGGGTGTTTGTCTTTCATGGCAGATTTGTCGTTAAAGGGCAACCAACAGTGGTGCCGTGGGCATGCATGCATGTGCTTCAAATACAATAATTCTATATGGTCTGGATAAACCAATGCATCACAACCGAAATGCTTTATAGACTTGGACTGCCCATTGGCTGCCCATCTCCACAACACAGCCTCCTTATCCAGTTGCCATGCCACGTATGGAATTCTGTCCTGTATTTTGCTTTGTTATAAAGAAACGTCATTTTTTGTTTTTAATTATTATACTCTATTCTTAAAGAGATCATACTGTTGAATCGCATGGTGAATGTCTGATTTTATGCTTGGTGAGCAGGCTTGAGTACAGGGGAAGGAAGGTATTTCTAATGAGACATATTAGTAATTAAATTAAACAAAGGTGTTAATTGATTATTCTTTTTTTGTGTTTATAGTGTAATTATTAAATGACCCTTAAAAGTTTTTTTTTTCTCCTTAGTTCAAGGGGCGTTTCGGGTTTTTCATCTTTTTTGTACAACTTAATTACTTAAATACCCCTAAAAAATAATCTTCCTTAACTATGGAAGCAAGGGCACTTCAGATATTTTGCTATATTTTTCTTTGTAATTCTCATGCGTGCTCAGGGTAATTGAGTCTTTTAATATATATAAATTATTATTTTAATTCAAAAGTACCTAGCATGTGCTGGGCATGTTCTAGCAAATGGGCATCGCACACGCCTTTCGGGTAAAGTATGCATCATAAAAACAACACCAAACACAGCCTTTTAGGACATCCGGCACGCAAGGAGCCTCGACCATAAGTTTTTTCTTCCCTTACTCTGTCCTCTTCTCCTAGAAAAACATGTTAATCATTGCAAAAAAAAAAAAACAAAAAAAAGTCTGGCTATTTGTTTGTTATGTTAAATTATGTCCTTATTCTTTTGATTGCAATGTATTTGGTTTTGAATCATTTATTGAGTTAATTTTGTTTTTCAACTTCATCCATTGACACTTGATTTTTAAATTAGATTTTGTTCTTATTCTTTTAATTGCAATGTATTTGGTCTTCAATAATTTATTGAGTTAATTTTCTTTTCAATTTCATTCCTTTACACTTGACTTTTATATTAGATTTGATCTTCATTATTTTAATTGTGACATATTTAGTTTTAAATCCTTTATTGAATTATTTTGCCTTTCAATTTTATCCCTTGACATTTAATTTTTATATTAGATATGATTCTCATTCTTTTGATTGTTAATTTTAGTTGTTCTTATCCTTTATTTAATTGAAATTGTTATTCAATTTTATCCATTATGATTTAATTTTATTTTCTTTGTGTCAAATTTGGTTCTCTTTATTTTCAAATTTATATTTTTGAAATCACTTTTTTTTAATTTTCAATTTTATCGTTGATTATTTTGGTTGGTTGGGAATTTTATATTGTTTGAAGCTAATCAGAGGTGTAATTGAGAGAAATCATAAATCAAGAGATTAAATTGAACTTTACCAAAACAACATTGTCTTGGTGAAGTTAATCTTCATCGTCATTTTTTCCTGAAAAGACTACTGAGTGGAGCTACTTTTTAGGGGTATTTAATGCTTCATCTCTCCATCAAAGTTTACAAAACTTGCACGAAAATGATGGTCTAACATTTGACTACACCTCGATATGGTCCTTTTTGACCGATTGACACCACAACAGCCATGATGCTGACCCAAAAAGGCCAACTTAGATAGCCTTTAACTATCAAATTTGATAGTTTATGATGGTCACTTTGAGCCAATGATTGGGATCCTCCCGATTTGAATCAAATGCCAAGATTTGTCCCCAAAAGAGACAAAATATTCCTCTTCCACCCTCTATAAATAAGGGTGGATTCTAGTCAATGAGCACCAAGAAATCAATATGACAAGTTGGCAAAAAATCATCTCTTATCCATTTTTTCTGCAATTTTATTCTCTTTGTAGTGATTTCAGCCACTTCGCCTTTTTCTTTGATGTGTCCTCAGCCATTACAATCTTAACACTACCTAGAGTCGCCGACACGACCACCATCCATCCACCCTAACATCAATAGTGGCCACTACAAACTCCTTCCTCTCCACCACAGACTTCCTTCCAACAACTAGCTCTGCCACCAGTCGTTGGCGTCTTTACCCATATATAGCTCTACCATCAATTGATAGCAGGACCAACTGACCTCTCCTTCCACGCAAGGTAATCCCCTTCTCTCTTATTTTCCTTCCTTTTTTCCCTGCTAGCATCAGCCCTTCATACAAAACGAAAATTAACTTAAATTTGTTCTGCATATAGGAGAAAAATTAATTAACTTATAAGATGGGTTGGACCCGTGTTAACTCAGCCCATACAGCTTGGTCGGGTCCAACACAGCCCAAAAAAAAAAAAAGATGCGGGAAGGATATTGGGCCGATAGTCAGCCCAATCTGACTAAGTCGGGCTAGACCTGTCCTAGCCTAGTCCGGATGGCTGGGTAGGGTCCAACCTTATATATTTAATAATAAAATAATATAAAAATATATAAAAAAAAAACTTCAAATTTTTCAAATGGTATTTTAAAAATATTTATGGTCTCCCCGCATGATTTCCAACAGTTTTAGATGATATCGGGTTGTATATTTACACTGTAAGATACAGATGCGGTATTAAAAATATTTAGTTTCCTCCGAAACTTTAAGAAAATAAAAAATAAATCAAAATTTTTTTAAATAAAATTCATTTAAAAAAAAAAATTGTTTTCGCGCATATGTCCAAATCCTAAAAGTTTTTCATGCATACCTTTTAAAAACAGAGTCATTTTTATCACAATTTAAAAATAAAAAATAGATATCATAACCAGTTTATAATTATTTATTAGGGTTTAGCCAAAATATCTTATGAAAGGAGATTTACCTTGAACCTTAACTAAGACCAATGGACAGAAATGCGACTTAGAATAACAATCAAATAACAATGCAATTTACCTTAGGTAGGGTGTACTAGGGGCGATGCATCTTCTACTTGCACAACCAGTCTCTTACTCAGACTCTCGCTAACCAAAGGTTTCCTAATAATTATAATATTAGGTGGCGACTCCGGAACCTTATAATCATAATCTTATGATTATCCCCAAACTCTCTTTTCACCACACTCTCAAAAGGCAAACATTGTCTTTCTCAACGATGCGCGCACGAGCCATGACGCACTTTGCAATAAGATACTAAAAGTCCACTTATATATAGAACTAAAAGATATTAAAATGCTTACCAAATATGCAACTTGGTCTACAATGAAAACAATCTTGCTCCGTTAATTTTGTCTTGGTATTGATCCTAAAGTAATTTGGATTTTGGAATAAAACCTCAATCCTAAAGGTTATCTAGTTTTATTACAAGATGATCTAAAATATAAAAGCTATAATCCTTTCATTTTCCAACTATAGTTCTCCTATTTTGTGCAGAGTTTCATAGGTTAGAATCCCCTTAATTATGGAAAGAGTCCCTCTAAAATGATGTAGAGATTTTTTCTGAACATGCAACTTAATGTTAATGGATTGTACTGAAAAATTGATAGAAGATTCCTAAGACCTTGTTTCTATAGGGTTAAAATTTTATAGCAATCAAAGATCGAGAAGACCTTTTGATAATTCCCAAAAACTATTGTTCAAGATTTGAAATATTTTTGTATTTCATTTAGAACTCTTTTATTATTTGGAATGGGGAATGAAAAGCCATGATTAGAAATATGCATTATGGTAGTGACTTTCAATTTAAACTTGTGTATGTCGTGATGGCAATGTCTAGAAAGTGTTCAAAGGCACGAGCTGCAAGTAATGAGAAGAATTGATGAATATGGATGATTTAAAACATAAACCAAAATTATCGCATTGAATTGATGAGTACATGGTTGATGTACAGCGCATGTTATAAGTGTTGAGATAAATTAATGATTGTCTAGTGCAAGTAACATTTAGGTCTTAAACAATGAAATGGGTCAGTGAATATAGACCATGTAAATTCCAATCAGTGCTTATTAAAATAAATCTATAAATGTACAACAACTTAAGGCACAAAATGATGATCATTAAAATGAATAAACAATCATGGTTGACGTAAACCGTAAGCTAAGATTATGAGAATAAATCAATGAAGTTATAGTTGATGTAAAGTATGCATTATGAATAAACAATCATGCATTTGGCACTACGTTTTAAAAGTATTTTTGAAAGAAATTAAATTTTTTTTTTTTTGCTTTAAATTAATATGTTTTGAATGTGCTTATCTCAAAAATAATTTTTAAAAATAAAAAAAAAATTATTGACATACTTTTCTGAGTGAAAAGTACTTTGAAAAGCAACCATAACCACACGCTCAAACACGCTATGATGGGATCAATGGATCTATAATCAAATTAAAACATAAGTAATAGGTATGGTATGAGATTAATGAATCCCTAACCGGATTGAAGCACTAGATATGATTATCAAAATAGAATGGATTAATGAATGCAAAATTGATATAAATCTTAAGTTAAGAGTATGGAAATAAATTAACATGTTTCATTAAAAACATGAGTTGTTGTTTTTAAAATGAGATAATGTATTGGCTAATTTAAAACATGATTTATGATTATCTGAAAAGAAGTATTCAATACATATCTAACAAGATTTTAAGGTGTCCATGGTGGTGAGTTATAATAAAAGAAATGGTAGTTTATTAGTTGTTGAAGAGAAAGTAGCAAATCAGAATTCAATACAAATTTAAAAATGCTAGAAAAAAAAGAGATTAATGACATTGTGTTCAGTACTAGAGTTGTAATAAAAATATTAGTGGTATTGAAAGAGGATATGTTTGCTCTATTTTCTATGTTTCAATATGATACTCATATGTTTTTTTCCCATTACTACAACCTTGATTTCACAAATCAAACTTTCATGGTCATTTCATTAACGGAAAAAGATTGTAAATTTTTCATTGTTATGTAAGTAACATTACCACATGTGTGTTTGTATGTAACAATACCCCTAAATTTCACATAAACGATATTTGGAAAGAAAATAATTGCATGAAAAGTTTAGGTCATTGCAGTATAGATATGGTCTTCTATACATTGGCCTATAAACTTGTTAAACCATTGGTTTGTAGGCTTGTTTCATTATTCCTAGAATGTATTTTGGATCTAGGTTACTTAGGATTATTATTTTACCAACATCTCCCGAAGGTTAACTCTCATAATTAGTAAACTTAGCTTTTAAACTAATTCCCACTTCTTTTGTCACTAAAGTCCTTCCTTGATTTATTATTGGTTCAAAAAAATGGTTATTCCTTACATTGTATTGTTTCGACCAACTTGGCTCTTTCTTATTTTTTCTAGGATTAGTTTTTCTAAAGTTTGATTCCTTTTCTACTTTCTCATCTAAGTGTACTTCATATGCCACTTATTTAGAAATCTTATTAATTGTTTCTATAATGGTATACTTGAACTCAGAAATTACTTTATCATTTCCCTTCCTTATGCTAGCATCCAATTTTGAATTGACATCTTATATAGCTTCGATCATTCCTTTATAGGATTCTTATTCTCAGAATTGGACCAAATCAACTCGGAATTAGCTCAAATTTGATACACTTATTACTGGGGCCCTAATTGCATCACATATTAAGTTTGGGGTCGATTGGATATCGTTTGCTTTGGTTTTTAATTTCAGGTTTAATCATGTCTGATTCATATTTTTTTTGCGTCAGTATATCAAATATATCATAAATTGCTCAAACTTCATATTCTGTCTATTAGGATTGAGAATTATGATTGTTATCATAAAACTGGATAGTTACACATTTTATATAAAAATCTGAATTTAATCTTTTCTAGATCGTATCAATTCTCTACTTAAGTTTCGCAACTTTCCTATCTCATGTTGTAAACTTCTCTCAACATTGTCTTTCTCTTGACATTTGACTCTAAAATGACATGAGTTAATCTCTTATTCATTGTCATGACAGCATTGTAATGATCCTCAATCATTTTCATTTTTAGTTTATATTTTTCCTCATTTTTTTAAAAAACAAATTATATATCTCTGTTCAAGTATTTTATTAGCTTCTTCCACCCTATGCTTGAAATATTATATATCTCTCTTCATTACTCATAAATTTGTGTTCTTCCTCTTAATTTCCTTTCCCTGCCTTTTGAAAGATTGACTTTCTATTTCCTTTTTCAGCATAGACTTCTACCAAAACTTTTTGTTTTAGGTTTTCTAGTAATTTTGATCTTTTTGATGCCATTATTTCAAAGAAAAAAATATATGGCACTCACTGTGATCGTCATCACTTGTTTGGGTTTCTCTTATGACTACCTTAAATAAGAAAACTTTGAACCTTAAATTTAAATACTACCTTAAATAAGAAAACTTTGAACCTTAAATTTAAGGTTTAGAAGATTGTTTAGGTGACAATCTGCAGGTGTTGGAGCAAATTGGGCATGATTCTTTTTTAGTACAACACCGTTCTCAAATCCCACTCGCTAAAATGTAGTATGACTGAGTACAGAGTAAGAAGCTTCATGCTGATGGCGGGAAGAAAATATAAAGATTTATCACTTCTTTCGTCAACTCGCAGAGGTGTGCGCTTTACCAGCAGATGGGATACACCCTCAAAGCTACTCTAATTGTATCGACTGCCAGGCCAGAAAGTTAGAAGCTTTCCATTTCCCAACCAAAGTTAATCATAAACAAGAAAGAAAATGGTCAGCACCAGACGAGCATTTTTTACTCGAGTTACCATTGGCATATACCAGTTTCCTCAAATCCAGAGAGTACCAAAAACTAGGTTCAAATGGAAAAAGTGCAACACGTGATCATTGGGAACACATCATTTTCATCTTCAAATGAACAACAGCTGATTCCACAGCAGAGTTGAAATACAAGATTTCGCTTAATTTGACTCATGCTCTAAGCATACATACAGATGTAATATTTATGTGGAAAATTACACTCAATCTAATAATTTGTACCAGACTCAATGCACATTACAAAAGATGAAGTGAAAAATAAATTACCTTCTCGAGTCAACTAATGCATGCATTTTATTTAAGAAGCCCTTGGTATAAATAATCACCAGACCAATCCTTTTCTTCTTCTAAATCTATCAACACGATCAGTGCTCATCCGAGACTTTTCAGGTTTATTTGGCTTCTTTGACTTCTCAAGCCTACTATCTAAACTATTTCTAGAGATTACAGGAAGGTCACCCAATTCAAAAGTGTCTGAGCTTCCACTCTCAGATTGTTTGTTCTGATTTTCAGACTCTGTTGTTTTCTTAGAACCATTTGTAGCTGTTTTTAATTTGCCTATGGTCAAAACAAACTTCTTCAGATGTTTGATAAATTCTGGATATAGCTCAAGATTGCAATGCCCGCCTCCATTGATCCACAATGGTTCGTATTTCTCTTTGCAAAGCTCCCAAAGTTGTTTCCCATGAGAGCAATCAACAACTTCATCTGATGTCCCCTGAATTTGCAAATAAATAAATAAAAATCTCTTATATCCATAAAAACATGTTGGCATAATGATTTTATCTCCAACTTCCATAAACATAATTTTGTGGTGATGAGACATAAATCTCTCTGACTACAAACTATGTCAGAACAATGGAATGTACATACAAATAACCGCAAAATGAACGTTAAAGAGAAAATTTAAGCTATTGAATGGGGGGTCAGCAAATATCAACCTTTTGTTTTGTTCTTCTGACTGATAGAAGCAACAATAAAATCTATGTTGGACTTGTCTATACAACACTATCTAGTTTAAGCAAGGACATGATTTACCCAAAAGCCGAAGTAGTTTATTGCAAACTACATATCCATAGATGCTAATTGGGCCACCTTTACACCCTTAGCACATGATGAATTGAAAATTGAGGTTTAAAGAGACCCTCGTTCTGTTATTTTACTTTGTCTTTGCCTTTTTTATTAATTACATCAGACAATAAATGCCACATGAAATGCCCATTTGTTAAGGACCAAATTGATTTATGTTGACACTGAATACAGGCTCATGATGGCTATTAAGAAAATATTTTCCTTCAATTTTTTTCTGGAATGCTAGAATTTTGGTTTATGAGTTATGACTGCAACCAGAGTTGAATCCTGTTGAAAGCTTTTGTTAAACCCGTGAAACTAAAAAATTTCCTTTTTTCATATCTTTGAAGGTTTTGCAGCTACTAAATTTTTTCAATGATGGTCTAAAATTTTGTAATCTAGCACAAGAACAACATCAAAACCAAAAGACCTGCTTCTTCACACTAGTTGCCAACTCATGCAATGCATAAAATTATGTCCCAAAGAGAAATTATAAACAACTCAAAAAAAGAGAAAAAATTGAAGAGGGGAAATAATACTTACATGAATTACGAGAACAGGACAGGTCACCATACCAATTTTGTCAATGTTCTGAAAAGAGAAAGTAACATAAGTGCTCGCACAGAGAATCAAACAGATGTTTAATGGGATCAACACCCCAAAAATTACCTTGTAAATGTCGAACCAGTAAGTCCTTTTGACTGGGTACAATACCCTCATCCCAGACAATATTGGGCTATGCAGAACCACACCTCTCAAATTTGGTAAACGTGAAGAAAGATCAACTGTGGGACCACTACCAACAGACTGACCATACAATATTAGTTGATCATCTTTAACCCCATACTGCTCCTTGAGGCATTTATATGCCGCGTCTATGTCCGCATATGTATTACATTCAGTTGGCTGTTTCAAATGAAAAGTGACAAATGTTGAGAGCAATGCCATATATTACAAACAAACAATGCTAAATTTTTGAGAAACTTAAGTTATACGATGGTTGCATTTGATACACATCTATACTGCCATAAAATTCTTGCTTTATGGAAGCAGCATGAAAAATATGCAAATCAAAATGCATAAGGAGAACTTATGTTTCATTTTCTGAATTTGAATATCTATGCTCTGAAACAAAGATATAATTATACCAACAAGGCAAACTTAACAACGAGGATATCTAAGCATGCATCAGAAATAGATGTCAAAGGGCATGTAAAATCGCTAAAGTTAAGAGCAGGCATAAAAATTTCTTCCGATCATTAGAAACAAGGAATAGGGAAAGCTGGTTAAACCTTTCCGCTTGATTGCCCATAGCCTGAGTAATCATATCTGGGAAAATGAAACAGTAATACAAGATTAGAAATCAACCCTGAAGCAAACTACAGCAATAATAAAAAAAAAAAAAAAACACCAAGAAGTAGAAAAGCAACAAAATTTTTCAAGAATATGAATATTAATCATTTTGTTTTTCTTTTTTTGCATTCTTTCTGGTTTTTTAAGACAACTATTAGGTTCTTATATGCCTATATTTCTCCATTATATTACAACGAGAACAAGTACACATGATATGAGGTAGTGCTGGAAAGTAAATACCATATCTTCTGCATTGCTTCCATAAGGCCTATCCTAAAAGGTAAAAACCATTCCAATGGTACTTCTGAGATTAAACCATGCCAAGTTAAAACCCAAAATCTACCTTTAAAGACCATTCTTATTGCCATGAAAGTCATTCTGTTTCAGATATGCTAGGAAGAGCAGTAATTTTGTATCAATAGATTCCAGAGAAGACAAAAAGGTGTATCTAAATGAAAGACTAATCCAATTCACATCAGGATTTGCAATTGCCCCAACCTTAACTTAGTAAACTTCCATCCACACTAAAATTCATATGTAATCTTCAACAGACTCTCTCAAGTCCTAATAAATGGATAATATTCAAAATGGTAATTGCAGACTTGTAGGGGGGGAAACCACAACTAAACCTCTCTTTGCACCATTAGAGTTCACTTTCAAAACCAGTTCTACAGAAGTTCCCCTTACTATAGAGTCTCACATCAAACTCAACCACAGACATTAAAGACCAGGTCTTTTCTCCATCAACACTAAAACTACACATGGAAAGCCTCTCCCACATGCTTGATGAATTAATTATACTAAAGCAATAAATCCAAGAAAGATACCACAAAAAATGCATCAGCCCACCAAACCAACACTCATAAAGTTCAATACTGTCAATTAATACAACTAAAAGAACTAAACCAAACAAAATAATAATAACATTAAAAAAAGAAAAGTAATACTTCAAAAGGAAAGGATCTAACCCCATAAGATTAATGCGAAGGCGATTACTCAATTCAACAAAAAGCTCAAACATTTGACCCAAATCAGCTGCATTTCCATGAGAATATAACAAAGTAGCTGAAGCTCTAGGATGCTTTATATGAACAGCCACGATTTCATTTCCACGCCGAGTCCTCAACTTCAAAAAATCCACCTCATCCTTCCTCGGCACCTCCGGTATACACAGTCTAGTAGTAAAACCACCTGACACAGCGGAGAGAGACTCATCAGTTACCACCGTGTAAGAAGGCGGGTTTGGTGGAAAGAAAGCGAACTTCGCGGCAATTGTTGAAGTGACTCCACCCATGTTGTTATTATCTTCCCTATCATTAGATGCTTTGAATTCAAAAAAAATAAAAAGCCTTCTTCAGATCTTAGTAAATTATCAGAGTTGTGGGGCGCGTGAGATGAGGGAGAGTGGCGCGTAGGGTGTAGGGAGTGTGGTGATAAAGTTGGAAGAAGGAATCTTCGATTTTATGGAAATGTTTGGAGTTATAGATTTCAGTTGTGTTGGAGAGAGAAAGAGAGTGAGAGAGTGGGAGGGAGGGAGGGAGGGAGGGATGGTTTAGTTGGAATTGTCGCCTGACGGCGACTTATTATTAAGAAGGGAAGGACGGGAGGGACGGGAGCTTTATTTTGTACATGAAAGCACAGTATAGTATATAGATAGGAGCAAGGTTGTTAAAATTAAGATTTGGCTTGGAAAAACATAAATATGCTTAACGTGTGAATTCGTTCAAAAAACTTAAAAATAAGGGAAATCAGGTTGAAATCTGATAAAATTATTAAAATGGAATGATATCGCGTAATAACATGATTTCAGGACTATTTTAATGATTTCATCAAAAAAACATATATTGTTGTAATTATTGTCTATTCTGTGTTTTTTCACTGCTGACACACACACATAGAGAACAAACAAAATCTAAATCCCTAAAATTCTAAATCCTTAAATTTAATCTCTTTCTTTATTAACAACTCACGGCTTCATGCCTGCCAATTATCTACTCACACCTCGCGACTTCCTTTTTTTTATTATCAACGTCTCACAGCTTTCTCTTCATCAACAACAGAAATGCTCTTCAATCTTCAGACTGTTCACTCTTTATCAACAATGTTTTCCTCTTCAGTTTTCAACAACGTTCTCCTTTTCAGTCTTCAACAACTTACTCTTCAGCCTTCATCAACAGCAATCAATCTTAAAACCTCTTGATTCAACTCCTTGCTCAACTTGGATTTAAAGTTAACATATGTAGAAGTTACTCTGATGTGATCCAATAACTTGGTGGATCAAAATACAACTTGAATGACATGTAAAAAACATAGTTTGGCTTTAAAATAAAGCTCAAATGACATTTTTTATATATATAATATTGAGACAATGATATATTGTGTTGCTCCGGGCTTCATGGATTAACCCATCAAATCTGCAATCCAGATCATAAACTTCATCTGGTATGACAACTTTATTTTTTAACCATTTTTTTACTTAATGATATTATAATAAAAAATAGATGCTTGTAAAATTAAATATTAATTAAATTTTAAGATGTTTGTTTGAGATTGTGATAATTTTATAAAAAAAATAAATTATAAAAATTAATATTTTAAAAAATAATAAAAATATTAAAGGATAAAATTTGGAGATGCCAAAAGGGTCTCCATAAAAAACAATTAGGATTCCATCACTAATTTATTTTTAACACCAGAATATTAAAACAATATAAAATAAAATAAAAAATTCTTGGAAAAAGCTGATGTGTACTCTGTTTTGCTACGTGTCAATCTGTGCGGGGGTTGTTCTGTTTATAATTTTATATAACGCCCGGGGTCCTGTAATGACGTACTTACAAGGCATATGTGGCTATGAGCACACTTTTGAGACTTTCTCTTCTTGCAGTGGAAATGTGGGGACAAAAGAGGACATGTCGTTTAAAGTTTAAAGAGAAGAAAAAAGGAATCTCACGCGCTAAACTTAAGCGCGTGATTATCACATTTTTTAATATATTAAGCCAATATAGGGTTTATTTTTTTATTTATTTTTTTTTTGGTAAAATTTAATGTCGTGGAATGTTCATCATCATTCTGATTTCGGACGAGATTTATTTCCACATCACAAGAGAGGAGGATGCCACTAGTGACACAAATTCCATTAGAAGCTGTTTATTTTTATGTTCTGAAAGTATTATTTTTAAGAAATAATTTTTTTTATATTTTTTTAAAAATTAATATTTTTAAATTATTTTGATGTGTTGATAAATAAAATAATAAAATAAAAAAAATATTATTTTAATATATTTTTAAGTGAAAAATATTTTAAAAAAACAACTATAATTATAATCCTAAATATATTTATAGACTATTTCAAAAATGATTAAATGTTATTAAAAAACTGATTATATTGAATATATTTAACTTAATTAAAATTTTATCAAATTTAACTAAAACTCAATCCAAATCACGTTGAGTTTTGATTCTTTCGAGTCAATCTATTAAGATGTGTCGGGATTAATAATTATTGTTAAAACCTTAGATGATTAAGATTTAAAAAAGAATAGTTTATTTATTTAGTTTTTGTTACTTAATAAGAAAAGGAAAAAAGATCCTATTTACATTATCCAATGACTGAATACATAGTGAATCAATCACTGTAATCCAAATGGTTTTTTTCAAAGATTTCAATTTAAATGGAATCCAAACTAGATAAGCTATCCATCCTATTGGAGGGGTGAAGCTGTAACTCTCATGTCAATCAACTCCTGGAAAAAGTAGACCATTATTATAGAAAGAGTCTAGGTCCATCGTATTAATAAGCTATTGACTTATTATTGATGTATTTTGACTACTGTATATAAATTTTTATTATGCAGTTATACGAGCTTTGAATTAGTGGTGAGAAAAAACTGAAAAAATAATTAAATTGAAAAAATTAAAAAAAAATAATTAAAAAAATTAAACTGTGAAAAAAACCCAATTAAATATATTAGAATTTAAAAAAAAAAAAACAACCGGTTCGATTCGGTTTTTGGTTTTATAAGCCAACCAAACTGAACCCAAACAAAAAGTATCACAAAAAACCGAGCCAAACTATAAAAAATGAGTTAAACTGGTTTAAACCGGTTTTTGTTTTAAAAAAATTAAACCGAACCTGTCAATTTGAATCGATTTTAGTTTTTTTTGTAAATTTAGTTTGATTATTTTTTTATAAGAAACCAATCTGAATCGAAAAATAATTACTCCTATTTTAAATTAATTTTGGTTTTGGAGTGATTGGAGGTGTTATAGGAATTGCTTTAAAATGTTTTATTGTTTAAAAATATATTAAAATAATATTTTTTTTTATTTTTTTAAAATAAAAAATTTAATTCTTTTAAAAAATATTTTTAAAATAAAAAACAAACTGGATTTTAACACTTTTTCCCACACGGATTTTATTACCATTCCGGAGAATTTATTCACGACGGGATAATGAACTTCAAATTAGCTTTCTGTTTTCTCTTTTTGGGCTTTAGTTTAACACTTTAACTAACTGCAAATTAGCAAAGCCTTTGCCTAGGAAGAAGATTATGGATTTGTCAATGGTGGGCTTTAAAGCTTTGATTTTATTTTGTATTTTAAAAGTGTTCTATTTTTTAAAAAAAATTTATTTACTTTAAATTTATTTTTTAATGTCAAAAATAATTTTAAAAAATAAAAAAAATATTATTTTAATATATTTATAAATAAAAAACACTTTAAAAGATAAGTTTTACACACTATTAAACACCTCTTTTGTTCGTTAAGAGAGACCAAAATGCTATTCACTAAAGTTAGAAAGATAAACAATGGGAGAAATCTAAGAAATAGTCAATGTTAATATGAAATAATTTAACAACTTGTTCTAACTAACTAAAATATGAACATTATAATGATAGTAACATAACATAAATTTGGAAAGAGTAATTATGCTTCAAGCTTGTTTAATATTGACTATTTATTAGAATAATATTTTTTAATTAAAAAATAATTATATTGATAGTACATAATATTTTTTAATTATGCTATTTCTTAGAATTATATTTGATAGTACATAATATTTTTTTAAAAGTATATTTTAATTAAAAATATATTAAAATAATATTATTTTAGATTTTATTTTTTATTTTTGACATCAATAAAATCATTAAAAAAACACTCAAAAAATTATTTTAATATATTTTTAAATAAAAAAATAATTTAAGTATAGATTGTAACGCAAAAACATAAACAAAGCCAACCCAAAATCTGCTTCGACTTGTTAAGTATTTTTGGAATAGTTTTGACACATCAAAACTAAATACTTATATATGCAGGTCTTAAAAAGTTTAATCTTATAACTTCCTCTTGAACTCTCAATTGTTTTAATCTTAATTGACATCTTGTGTAATTTTTTGTTCTTTTAATTTAATACATGAATTATTAGGTCTTTTGATTAAGATCCTATCGACTAAGCCCTATTTATTTTTGTGTTTCAAAAGCGTTTTTGAAAAAAATTAAAATTTTAATATTTATTTTACTTTAAATTAATAATTTTTTGGTGTTTTCAGATCATTTTGATGTATTGATAATAAAAATAATTTTTTAAAAATAAAAAAAACATCATTTTAATGCATTTTAAGATGAAAATCACTTTAAAAAACAACCATAATTATAATTTTCAAATAAAACTAAAATCTTAGTCATTATTAATAGCAACATCATCCAAAAAAAAAAAAAAGGGTGCACGACCACAAGTTTATGCATACCAATTTTGAACCAAGCCATCATCGTAAATTTTTCAATTTTTAAGATTTTTAATTTTGAATCAATAAGCTAAAACCCAAATTTCTTATATCTTTGTTTTGAGTTTGAAAAATGGTTTTTTCATGTGATGAAATGTTATTTGCAAGGGTGAAAAAAATTGTTTCTGTTATTTATTTTTGGAGTGATTTAGTGGCTGAAAAAGGAGACTTTTGTTGCTCAATTTTGACAATGAATCCTCAATCCAAACACCCAGTAGTAAAATACAAGATTATTCATCAATTCTGTGCTCGGAGTTGGATTAATGTTTTTTAATGTGAAAAAAATCCAAATATTATTAAGGTGTTTTTTAATAATAATAAAAATATAATTATAAATTTAAAATAAAATGCATATTGAATATTTTTTTAATTATTGATATGATGACCTATTAAATAATATTTTTTTTTTATTAAATATTTAAGACCACAATATATTATATTGACTTGAGTTAACTTGTTAAATCTATAATCCGAGTTATAAGATTGTGGTATTCTATCTATAAAAAAAAAAAAATCAAAATAAACTATAAAAATTAATACCTGATCAATTCAATATTAAATGATAAATTTTGAATAAAAAAATTAAACTAATAAAAGGTAAAAAATTATTTGAGTCAACTTGGGTTAAACTACTAGATTCCCAACCCTGGTTATAAAATCGTGATAACATTATAGAAAAGAATATATATATATATATATAAAAAAATCCAATGTTGAATAATAAAATAAAAAAAGACTCAAAAAACCTGGTAAGCACAAACTAACCTGTTAAATCCTTGATATAGACCATGAGATCGAGATAAATTCATAAAAAAATAATTATAAAAAAAAATTATGAAACTCCGCAAGCAGATCCAATTTCAAGTGTTGAAATTAAAAAAAAAAAAAAAAAAAAAAACTAAATCCAGATCAAGATAACTTCATAGAAAATAAATTAAAAAAAAAATTATAAAACTCAATTCTCAAACAACCTAATATTAAAAGATAAAATTAAAAATAATTTAATATTAAAACTAAATAAAATTAAGATGTTTAAAGGTAAAATTAAAAATAAATATTTCAATAAATAATATTTTGTACTGTGGCTACTATATTTAACCACACCCTCCACTCGAATGTTTTGTTAATATTAAAATGAAAAGAAAAATAAGTACAAAAAGTATCAATCAAAATGGTTTAGAGGATTTTAATATGAAGCAGGCGATCTTAAAAAAGTCCTACTGATAATTTACTGCAGAAATAGATTCCCAAGAGACGGTGAGAGCCATCCTGGAAGCTGCCAAATTCTATCAACCTTGTTGCATGGTTGTTAAAATCGCGAGTCAACTCGTAAAATCGTCCGTTTTTACGAGTCAATATAGACTTTACGTGCTAAATCGTTCATAAAACTTGAAAATGAACAAAATCGGATTTTAAACAGTTAAAAACGTTAAAATCGGGCAGACTTAATTAGGATGTTCTCATGTGATCTTAGAGGATGGATATAAGAACTCTTCTTGCTCGTAGATTGCAGACTTAATTATTCATGTTCTCAGGCAAGGTAATACATGTGCTTATTATCTTGCTAAGATCGATCGGAGCTCAAAGTCCGGTAGAAGAGGTTATTTGGAACTCTCCTCCGCCAGTTTTGTGGCTGCTTGGAGGCCGGCTGTATGAGCATTTGGCCTTTGCCGGCACCCAAAAAAAAAGAAAAAAAAGAAAAAAAGAGAGGAACAATGGTTAATTTGTAGTTCCGGGGCTCGCTGGATTGGTCCTAAATAACTTAATCATATTACCTTTGATTTGAATGCATAACAAGCAAAGACATTAACCAACTTGATTAGGGAAGCAAGCTGTTATGATCACTTTGGGGCAAAGTGGATCCTTAGTGTCCCCAAAGTGCCTTAAATACAGGAGGCTGTTGCCAAAAAGAATGAACATACTTCAAACTTCAACCAAGAGTGTCCAGGCTTGTCTTCTTTTCTCCCCCTTCTATGAATTGAGCTCCGGTTTTTTGCTCTATTCTCGCTGGACAGCTGCATGCAGGAGCTAGCTCTTCGAAAATGCATTATGTTAAGCCTGATATTGTTTATTGTTTAAAAAAGAAAAAAAAAACACACTTTGATGGTGTTTTGTATTATGATAATAATTACTTTTTAAAATTCTTTTCGTTTAAAAATTTATCAAAATAATATTATTTTTTACACAGCACATTAAAACATAGCATGATTGCGTAAATAAACAGGACTTTCGCAATGCTTCCTACTATTTGTTATTTTTTTAAGAAAAGAAAACTATTATTGAAAATCACATAGATATATTTATGCTGCTGAAGACCCTAAAAATGGACAAAGCTTGTTGGGTCTTAAAAAGCTGAATTGCATCAAATTTGAATTGGGCATGTTACCCCTCAAGCTCCAAACATGATTATGCTTAAACTTTGTGTTTAAACATCATCATTTAACCCCCCAAGCATAAATTTACACTAAATAAGGACCCCCACCATGCATGTATGATCTATATTTTCATCATGGGTCAACAAATAATTGAGAGCACATAGCCCTCGCACCATCAAACAATTTCTTGATATAATTAAATACAATCCCTTGCTTAGCATCATCAACACATGGAAGCTGCGATTGAGAGAGACTTTATACTAAAAATTATTAGACTCCATCATATCTCTGTCTTCAATTTGTCTACATGATCTATAGCATCTTCAATGCTCCTACCCCACCTTGTATACAAAAACTATTTGACAAATCAATCCATTCTTTAGAATCTTCATTTCTCTCATAAAGCATCCCCTTGACCCTTCTCCCTGCCGTCTTCTTCCTGGCACTCTGTGATAAAATGCGCCGGTTATGCTAACATGCGCCCTGTAAATGTCTTTTCCTCGCTACCAAACTTACGTTTTGCTTCTTTTTTCTTTTTTTAAATGTAAGTTTGGTAGCAAGGGAAAGACAACCAAGTTTTGATATCATAGATTATTTAAACGTACTTATAAATATCTTTTCTCTTAATCTTTTTTTTTTTTTTTAATTCAATTGTGAAAGATTGACAACCTGAATAAATCTAAATTACGTCCAATTATTTGAATAATTGTTACAATTATCAATTTTTGTAAATTTCTCTAGAAATGTTTAATACTATCCTTTTAAAAAAAAAAAATTCTGAAAAAAAAACACAGATAATTTTATTTGAGAATCAATTTCTACGTACAAGCATCATATATATAATTTCTCAAGTAAAAAAAAAATACTTCACAAAATTTAAGAATAGAAGAAAACAAAAAATATTTCCATTTATCCGTACAAATTTTCAGAAACAATTTACTACTCAGGGATGGTAACTAATACAGGTCTCCAAGCTCTCCTTAACAATCTATATCTCAACGACGCCGCAACCGGTCTCAACGCGCCGCCACCGACACCACCTCTCCTCACCGCCGCTGCACCACCACTAATCAACCCCACCTCCTCACCGCCACCACGCTCACCACTCCTCCTCTCCTTCTCCTCAAAAGGCGGCGAGGACACAAACAAATCCTTCAATTTCCTCCTCACCCTCTTCTCGGGCAACGGATCTTCCTCTACTTCCGATTCATCTTCTCGCCGTGGAATCCTCCGGCGAACATCGGAGTTCTTTGAAAGTAGCATCCGAAGAGTCTTCCTCCGGCGGCGGATGTGGAAGACGGGACTTGTTGTTGGACTTTGCGTTGGTGTTGCTGTCACTGCACATTGTGTAGCTAGTAGCTTGAATTTATGCAGCGTCGCCATTAATCAACAAAAACAAGAAGACCCCACTTTCTCTCTCTCTCTCTATACAATCTTGAGATCTAATTCATTTAACCCATCTGGGTTTTCTTCGGGTTTATCCTGTTCGCCGCTCTTGAAGAAGAAGAAGAATACTTAATATGATCTAAAAATCTCTTAAATTGTATGCTGTTGTTTATCTGGATTTGAAGGGTGGGTGGTAGTGTTTGTTATGTGATGACAAGTGGAGGAGAAGGGGAGGTTTCGGTATATAGGAATTGATGCCAGTGAATGAGTCCAAGGAGTAGAGTGTGAGAGATGGAATTGTGTTTTTGTTTCAGCTATGGCTAATGATGATGGGATTAAGAGAGCTCGAGGCCATGGAAAATTGCATGTAATGCTGCTATTTTGTATGATCTAATCTAATGTTGGTCAAGTCCAAAGTATATCAGATTAATAAATAATGTCGTGGTTGTCTTTTGTAGAGGGGAAGGGAGATGAACGGTAGCTTTTGTCCTCCCTTAATAGTTTTCATCAAAATAATAATTTGTTTTTAATAGGACTGCGAATTTAGTGTTAAATCTAATCTAGGAATTAAATAATAATGAATGAATCATGTTTGTTATTTATTGGCTAAGTATATATTATTTGCAGAAATAACTCTTCGAAGAAGTGACAGCAACGAGTCTTCTTCCTAGAGTCCCTTTTCTTCTCTCTACTTTTCTACGTTATTTCTCTTTTATTTTCTTCTTCTTGTCTGTTTTCTGATATTCTTCGACAGTTAAAAGTCATAATCTCTCTTTGGCAGCGAAGAGTTAAAATCCATGAAGGTAAAATTAAAAAAATAATAATAATAACGGACAGCACACGAAGTATGATTCTGTTTTCTATTTTTTTTTAATAGCGAATGCATTTTTTTTAATTATTATAAGAGAATAATATAAATTATATTATATAATTTTACTTAATAATTTAAATTATTGAATTAAA
Source organism: Populus alba (assembly GCF_005239225.2). Lineage (NCBI taxonomy): Eukaryota > Viridiplantae > Streptophyta > Magnoliopsida > Malpighiales > Salicaceae > Populus > Populus alba. The sequence continues at coordinate 8,552,896 of NC_133287.1, forward strand.
ATAATTATTTGCTATAATATTAGAGTTTTGATACAAAGCGATTACAAAGTTTGAATCTTATCATTTTTATTTATTTGATAAAAATTAAGTATAAAATATTATAGATATTTACAAGTTTCATTTCTAAGGACTTTCATTTAAGAAGATATGTTAGAAAATAATATAAATTTTAAAATTACATTTAACGGCTTAAATTATTGTATTGAAATGTTTTCTGATATTCTTCGACAGTTTAAAAGTCATAATCTCTCTTTTGGCAGCGAAGAGTTAAAAATCCATGAAGGTAAAATTAAAATAATAATAATAATAACGGACAGCACACGAAGTATGATTCTGTTTCTATTTTTTTTAATAGCGAATGCATTTTTTAATTATTATCAGAGAATAATATAAATTATATTATATAACTTTACTTAATAATTTAAATTATTGAATTAAAATAATTATTTGCTATAGTATTAGAGTCTTGATGATCAAACGATTACAAGTTCGAATCTCATCATTTTTATTTATTTGATAAAAATTAAGTATAAGATATTATAAATCTGTATAAGTTTCATTCCTAAGGATTTTTATTTAAAAAAATATGTTAGAAAATAATATAAATCTTAGAATTGCATTTAATAGCTTAAATTATTGTATTGAAATGACTATGTAACAATTATAAACTTTTTCTTTTTGGATTTGCTAGGATATTGGGACTTTGAATCCTGCATCGGCCAGAGAAAAGGATCAATTATGCAAAATGAGGCAAAGGGCGATCGTGAAAATGGGGATTAGGAGACAATTTTTTTAAAAGAAGATCTCCTTGTACAAGGTAATTGTTCAATTACTTGATCTTATAAATTCCTTCCAATTTTCCTATATGACGGAAATTTCTTATTTTCCATTGCTTTTCTATTGGATATAGATGTATACTAGCTTGTGTATGAAAACATTGAACCAAAATAAATAAATAAAATAATATATTGCAGTGTGATACACAAAACATATTTGGCCGGTGAGGCAGACACTTTCTTTTCAATTTGGTGCCAAACCAACTAGCAATATCACATGTAATTCACCATGCTTGTTAAACAACTCTATATCACATCACACAATTAAACAAGATAGGACTTGGATCTAAGGCCAATATCACTTTACATCACTAAAATTAGTCTACAGCTAAACATGACGTGTGCTACACCGCGAGCCCATGTTATATTTTTCCGTAAATATTTAGGTGTTGCAAGCTTATTAAAAAATAAAATCAATGACTTGAGGAATAGTTTCAACTTATGAAATAAGTTTTTTTTTTTTTTTTAATTTGAATCAGACGAAAGAAAGGCAATGATAGAAAACCTATGTTTTTTTTTTTTTTTAAAAGCAACATCAATAACTTGTGAAAATAAAACCTTTTTTTTAAGTGTGAAAAAACAATATTGTTTAATTTTAGTCAATTAAACATGGAAGGATAAAAAAAAAAAAAATAATGTGATTCAACCTGAACTAACATGATAAACATGTAATATGAGTAATAAAGAGTAGGCCAGAATAGTTAACTTGCCAAACCTGCATAAAATTATGAGGTTGGGATAACCTGACAGAAAAAAAATTAAAGAAAACCACAAAACTAAATTTATTTTAAGTAAAAACTAACATTGAGCGATAAAATAAGAAAAAAATAAGTAAAAAAAAATGTCAACCTTTGCTAACTTTTCAAACTCGTGAATTGGATAATACGTCTGGAAGCAACATACATGGAAAACCACAAAGTCCAATTCCCAACAAATTAAACGTTAAAATATGAAATTGAAAAAAAAATTACACAAAAAGATACCAAATAAAAAAAAAATTGCTATTAAAAGAATGTGGGTGAGAATAGAAATAAAAAATAAATTAGAGGGAAACCATAAATTTTTGATTTGAGGGTTGAATTGAAAACAAAAATAACTTTGACAAAAGAATAACAAAATTAAAAGAATTATGATCAAATTTGAAAAAAATAATATACCACAAATTTGAAATGAAGGATAAAACTGGAAACCAATAAAATTTCTATAAAAAAGATTAAGGAAAAAAAATTAGAAATAAAAAATATAAGTACCACATTGAAAAAAATAATATATCACAAATTGAAATTGAATAACGAAATTGAAAACAATAAAGACTTTTATAAAAGGATCAATAACAAAAACTAGAGATAAAAGAATAAGGACTGGAGTTGAAATATATAAAAAAGAGGACTAACTTGCAATTTTCAAGGGAGAAAATAAATAATAAAAAAATACCCACTGGCAATAAAACACTCCACCTTTGCCGACACGTGCCTTATCATTAAGAAGAGAACACAGTAACGTATCCAATGACACAATAAAAAGAATATTTTTTTTCTATCAGGATAAGTGTTGCACGTGCCATCCAAAGTGAACGGGTGCCTCCCACATGCCTCCATAACTTTTTGCGTTAAGAAATTAATTAATTGACCTTGAAAGGTGAAATTGCCCTCGGTGGTCATGGAATTAACAAAAAAAAAAAAATAGTGTGAAAAGATCAAAAAACCCCTAGATACATGGTTTGATTTTTTTTTATACCAAGGGTAGGCATGTCATTTAGCTATATTTTTACAAATATAAAGACAAAAACACACCTTTTAGCAAGTTTTTAAATTTTGGCCGAGAGAGTAAAATATTATTTTACTATGTTATAAATATTTGAAAAGATAGTTATATTACAGGTTACATTTTTAATGATTAATAATCTATTTAAAAAGATCACAATACCTCCAACACAAAGTCATGTGGTTTTTTTAAAAATAGTAAAATTTGCAATTATACTATTGTTGTGAATAGTGAGTTGTATGTACATGGTAAATCACCCTTCAACTATTTTTTTTTTTTTTTTTAAGTAGAAGAGAGAAATCCTAGGTGTTTATTTTTTTGCCTAAGAAAACTGTTCACGCTCCTACAAAAACTATTAATGACTATGCATTTTTTTTGCCTTTTTTACAATCTAGTCCCTCAAGTTTGGTGTTTTTACAATTTGATTACTACTTTTTATTTCTTTTCAATTGCATCGTTTGAAGTTATGTCTCCATGTTTTATGTGCTTAAATAATATGTTTTCCTTCACTAATCTAATGTGTTGTCAAATGTTGCAACATTAAATTAATGAAAAATTTTACAAAATAAAGTTTTATTTTTCCTTTTAAAACTAAATTGAGAGATAAAAAAACCAAGATTAAGATAAAGGAAGAAACAAAAGGACTTTTCATAAAAGCGCAAAAAGGTTCTATTTAATCTCTCAAGTTTTATTTTAATTTTATTTTTTATCCTTATCTTTTTTAAGTTATTACGTTTTTGATCCTAATTTTTTTTTTTTGTTATATTTTAGTCCTAATAGTTGACAGAGAAAGTCACAAAAAAAAAAAAAAAAAAGTTGAGAAGAGAGAGTTCTCAGCGCGGTTACACGGTTGTATTTAAAAAACAAAACAAAATACCAAGTCTCCAATTTTGCTGGAGTCAACGGCTAGCAAACGCCTCACTAGACCGGCTATACTGAACTGGAACAGCCAGCCATCCTAGCTAGCAGGAACTAGGTCAGATTGTTCTTGATGATTTACTTGAAAACATTTAAACATTAGATAATAATCAAAGCAGCCAGTCATGATTCACCCCATGCAAAAGAGCAACAGATGGCTATATTCAAAATGCGTAATAACTTGGAAGCCTCTACAGTGGCATTCGTCACATTTTTTGCATATTAACAACAAATCAACACCATACAAAGAAAGGATAATTAATAAACCTAACCATTGTCATTTCGGGTATTTGTAGGACATTTGAAAATTTCTTATTAGTAAAAAGGACTAGAGAATGTCATCTGCTAGTAGGAATGAGGTGTTACAGTTGAAGAACTGCTAGCCCAGAATTGATCTGTCGTGGAGTCTGGTGAAAGTTGCAGTGGGGGAGGAGCATGCTTCAATAGCCAACATCATCGTCCCTAACATTCAACACCTCCTTTCCCTGCTCCATAATTTTCTCTCTCAATTCCTCTTAATACCTCCAAAACTTCTTCCATAGTTGGCCTCATTTCCCTCTCATGTTGCAAACACAAGAAAGCTAATTCTGCAACTGATGATACCATCTCCCTTACCACGAAATCCTTATCGAATCCAAGAAATGGATCAACCAACTCATTTAAAGCATGGTTTTGGATTTTGTTCACTGCCATGTTGGACAAATTAATATCATGCCTATGCCTAGTGATGTCCACTGCTTCTAAAGCTGATATCAGCTCAATCAAGACCACACCATAGCTGTAAACGTCGCTCTTGTTGGTGAGGTGGTAGCATTGATGATACTCCGGATCAAGATATCCAGGCGTCCCTTGAGGAGCAGTCGATACATGAGTTACATCAGTTGGGAACAATCTCGACAAGCCAAAATCAGCCACTTTCACATGGAAGTCGTTGTCTAGGAGAATGTTATTGGTTTTGACATCACGATGTATGACATCTGAAGCGTGGAGGTATGCAAGTGCACTGGCTGTCTCTATAGCAATGCTCAACCGAACAGGCCAAGTGAGCAAACCAGAGTTCGACTGTCTTCCATGAAGATGATCAGCGACAGTTCCGTTAGGCATGTATTCATAAACAAGTAGAAGCTCTCGGCTATGCCTTGAGGTGCATCCATAGAGTTCCACAAGGTTCTTGTTCCGCAATTGAGCCAGGATCTCAACTTCATTCATAAACTGCTCAGCACGTCTCATGTTGCTCTCATATAGGCGCTTGACAGCTACCACACACCCATCCCTGAGCACTCCTGATCATTCAAGCAATTACGTTAAAACTTTAGAAAGGAGTCAGCAAAGAAGTTAATATATGCAAAGTTACTATACTGCAAAATAAAATAATTTCATCTTCTAACCATAGTAAACAGTGCCAAACCCTCCATCTCCAAGTTCTTTTGAAGAATCAAAACAATTAGTGGCTTCCTCGAGTTCGTTGTAGCTGAACACCCTGACTCCAAGATAGGTACTGCCCTTATCAAGGTCAGACTTCAAGTTGGCAAGAGAAGGAGTAGCTCGAAAGAAATTAGTTGAAGTAGGTGTAACTACAGGAAGGCCTTGGCTTTGCACTAGCGCAGATTTTCTTTTCTTCACTTGTTTGACAACCGTGATCCAGCATCCCACAAAGATAACAAGAACTGCTCCACTTGCCAAGCTGACTCCTGGAAATGATAAAAACGAAACTGCTCAGCTTTTCTTTTCAGTGTTGATTTAATACAGTAATGTAGCAGAGTTGTACCTATTATAAGTGGTTTTCGGTTAGACGACTTCTCTGCATAATTCACGAGAGCGAGAAGCATCAGTTGAAGCTTGAATATAAAGTTTGGAACAAATTTGGGACTTGTTAGCAAGATCAGATAGCAAGAAACTTCTAAAATATGATTGTGGTTATCTTAATTATTATTGTTAATACAAACTAATTCAGGAATTCAGTCAGGTTATGGACACACAGGCTATGGGCCTAAACAACGGCCACAGTAAAGGATGCAGGTTATCCATGGAGAAACAAGCAAAAATGGTGGGTAAAAACAGAGAAAAGCAGGGGAAAACCCTTTTGAGTAATTGAATAGCGCAACCTTTTCCTATCACTGACTGCAACTACTAGAGAAATAAGCATTAATTATTGCGAAACAATTTAGCAGAGCTTAAACGAGAATTATTAACATCTGATGAAGAAGAAATGGATCATATTGTTGAGTTCAAATGATAACCCCATAGAATTGAACACAGACTCAAGCAAAGAAGCATAATTTTGAACATTGAACCTCTTACATGAACATTGAATGAATGCTATAATTTATTATTTACTACCAGTAAATGAAGCTACTGGACTTGTGAGCCTTGCAAGCAATTCAAGCATTAATTCTTGAAATCATTGAAGCTTTGCATAATTTGATTAAAAAAACCCTCCATATCAATTACCACAAGAAGGCCTACTAGTATTTCTTGAAAGCTACCAAACTCGTAGAAGATTTTGGCTAGTAAAAATTAATATCGATTTTAACTTACCAGGACCAGGAACAGGACAGAGCAGATCATTACAGATGCAAATAGGTTTAGCATCAAACCCACATTGCGTACCAGAATGCTTGGAACACGTCTGACAATCAGCACTGTAAGGATCACTATAACGTACATCAAACCCTTCTCTCAAAACCTCACCAAGTAATGATGACCCTTCAGCCTCAAGTTGGTGTGCCTTACTCCGGAGAAATGGCACTTGAAAACTAGTCCGACACCAGCCCGTAGAAGGAAGTCCAGAAGGATCACCAACCTTGAAAAACCCTTCTTCTAAATCTCCTGGCACGGGACATGAGAACTTAAATTTTTCCTCGACAAAGCCACCTAAGTTCTTGCACCCATAAAACAAAGTAAGGTTTTTATTGTTGGAGCCAAGACTGAAGATATCGTTATCAAAAGTGGTGCTACTGGATAGGTGGGTGCATGGAAGGTCATCGTAGAAGTCTAAACGTGAGAGCCTTAAGGTTTGGCTGGTTTGGTTAACCCGAGTGACTTGGTAAGGCAGTGATTTAAACATGAAGGTGGTCACTGAGTCAACAATATTACATGTGAGCTGGAACTCCTGTGGGCCGCAGTCGGGTGGACGTTGGGCACCCGTGAAAGGGTGGGTGATGTCTGTGAGGGAACCACAAGAGAGGTTATGGTTGCAGTTTGAAAGATTACTCATGTCATTCGAAGGAAATGATGCCGTTAAGTGGAGGAACAATAAGAGGGTGGCAAGGAAGGAGGTGGCAGCAGCGGTGCCGAGGGGGCGCATTGGTGGAGGAATTAGAAGGGGGTGATGGTGGTGGTTGTTCTGGGGGTGGAATGCTGCAAGGAAAGAGGGTAGTGTGGTAATGGCCTAATGGAAGAGGGGTTAGATAGTACATGACTCCTGACTTGGGTTATGGCAATGGGTTGGCTGGCTCTGGTACGTTGACTGAAAAGTTGTTTAAGTCAGTCAAGAGGAAATTGAAGCAGAAATTTCCTACAGACAGGTATTTGAAAATTTTGGGATAGCAGGAAAAGTATGCTAATGGGAAATGGCATCATTTTTCTGTGTTAACCCCTGGACCACGTTGTACCATCCATCCTGTTCCATGGTTTACCAAGACTTCGTAAAGAGTTTCAAGTCATTGATTCTCTTCTTCCTATTTTCTTTTATTATATAATTTAAAATTACTTAAAATACCATACATCACTCTCATGGAATATTTTAGAAAAGAATTAGTTAATACTTCTAAATCTTGATGTGATTTAATTTCTTTTTAAATTTGAATCATTTGCTTTATCTGACTTCTTTTTAACCATTTTTATAATTTTAATAGTGAAAGTAAAGTCTTATATTATATATGGTATTACGGTAGATAAATTTATAAATGAATGAAATCAACCTATTTCTTAAGAGTTATATTAGTGTTTTAGTATCTTTCTTAATTAGAAATAAGGTTGAACACAAAATACTAATAATTAGCTTTATATATAGAAAAAAGGATAATTACTTTTCGTTTTTCACTTTTTCTTCAAAGTTTAGTAAATTACTTTTTCCCTCAGGAGCTTTAATAACTTCAATACACTTCACGTTCTTTATTTTGGCACCAAAATAAAAATCAACAAAATTTTGTTATTATTTACATGTTTGCCATTATAATAATTTTAATGATTAAAAAGCCATTGAAAACAAAAAACAACACAAAAAAAATAATTTTACCATTGACAACTTTCTTGAAAAAATCACAATCTTACTGTTCCATGGTTTACCAAGACTTCGTAAAGACTTTCAAGTCATTGATTCTCTTCCTATTTTCTTTTATCAATCTTGCTTTGAAACCGTTTGGGGAATCGAGGTGATTTTACAATATCCAGGTTAAAGATAATCTGATAAATAGTAATTTAGTCCCTGTAGTTTTAGCGATATGATAACTTAGTCTTTCTAGTTTCAAAGATCATATCCTCGTCCACTGACAGTGTAGAGGAAGGAAAAATTGGGAAACTCATTATTTCCCTCTCGAGCCTTAACAACTTCAAAGTTTTGTCATTATTTACATTATAATAATTTTAATAATTAAAGTGCCGTGGAAAACTAAAATTAACAAAAAAACCACAATCTTACTATTGACAACTTTCTTGAAAAAACCACAATATTACTGTTAAAAAAATCATTACATTTTAAGAAGCCCACTAAAATCATGTTTCTAACTAATTGCTAAACAATTCTTGATCATTTCAAGCCAACCAAAAAAATCAAATTTTACTAACGATTTCCCCATAGTTCTCCTTCTTTTCAATCCAACAAAAATAAAAAATTAAATAGCATTAGTTACATAAATTTGAACGAATATCATCATATTCATTAAAAGCTAATTGTTGACCTTTAAATCAAATATTCATATTTTTATATATTTTTAATTATAACAATAAAATGAAAATAGTTTAATAATATGCCTTGGTGAGAATAAGCTTTAAACATTTTTTATTCAAGAGTATAAAAACAAGCATGATTGATTTCATGAAGAAATCAATCGAGCTTTCAAAAAAGAAAGCAAATGAAGACTTAGATTAGTATTCATTTTAAGTGTTCAATATAAATTTTTATATCCTACTTGATAACACGATTAAAATGAACTCACACACTTCACCATGCATACTTTAAAAAATTGATAAATCATATGATAAAATCTAAGATATACGATTCCAAGAATTCACCTAAGTTAATCTATTATAATTAGAATTATACATGAACTAGTCGACCATTTGGTATAACCAAATGAATCGGCTGATCTATATTTATCAATAATGAATACATGAGAATTTTGCAAGAATTAGTCAACTGATTGACTTAACCAATTTAAACCGATTGATCGTTTTAGTTGTTAGGGAGACTGTAACGCTTATAAACGACAAGTTTTTTTTAAAAACATCTATATAGCTTGTCTCATTGCAAAATTAACAAGGGAATCCAAACATATGTTATATACAAGCTATTCTAAAAGCAAAACAATTTTAAAATCATCAATCATTAGTTATACTCTAATTTCTGCTTATTAAACCTTCATAATCTAGTACAAGAATATTCAATATCTTTCTCACTACACTTTGATGCGTCCCTAGAGTTTTACAATAAACGTATGGATTGTGACATATATAATAGGGGTAATTCAAGTATTGTATCCTCAAGGATGTGGTTTAAGTACTAATTCATCAATTTCCTATATTATTTAAGAAGATTTCAAATTTGTATAATGGAATGCAAATTTCTTTTGGTTTAATTTAGAATCAAAGACAAAGGTTTCTAAGGTGTAGGGTTTCATCAAAAGAATTCCTTCCATGAGTTTAAATATAGTTTCTTGGACTAATATTTTGCTAATTGCAATGACTAAATTTCCTTTTGTATATGATATCCTTTTTCAAGATATAACAATTATATCTATATTAATCTTATGTCTACTTTCGTTATCATAGAAATTAATATAAATTCATTAATTTTTGTGGAACTCTTGAATATAAGTCATAATAATATGTATTTACTTCTAAACTATACTACCAAGGTTTGATGAATTCATGAATTAATATTGAACTTTAACTTTCGTTACTTCTTTGAACACCTTAAATATGCAATTCATAGCCAATAAATTACAAGGATGAAAACCAAAATCATCAAATTGAAATCAAGAAAATATATGTAATTCAACAACATTCAACTCATGTCATGAATTCAAAGATTATATCCTAGCCCTATAATAAGAAAATTAGTTCATTATTAATCTAAACAAACAAAAAAACTCACTAAATTTAAACATAATGAAGAGAAAACTAATAGAAAGAAGAACTCTTATGAAGTGAGCAGAATTTCTCCACTCTTCCTCTTCCATGGATGCTTCATTCTCTAGAGTTGTTTAGGATCTCTCTCTTTCCTTTTATATATCCTCCTCTGTGCACGCTGCCGATCGCATCCACGATAGGACCAGGAGAGGAAAGCAGTCATGTAAAGAGAAAAGAGCGGAGAAGGGAGCTAAAGCTTAATGTGGTTGGATGCCCCTCCTTAGACCTCTGTTTGCCTCACTGTTGGCAAAAAAGAAAAAGAAAAATAGGGGGTTGATGATCTACCCGATCCAGTGGGTCTATATTTGTTCGGGTCACCAGAGAGTGACTCCACGCTTCTCTAGTGGAAGTGCATAAATCCATGCGCCGCCATTGTCCCAATGGCCTTCTAGTGTCCATAGAATTATACCCTGGACATTCCAATCATCCCGGAAGGTTGATTCATGAACTCAAACAATTTTTAGACAAAATTGCGATAAATTGTGAAATTTTGGAGTAAAAATCTTATTATTTTGTATAATATTTAGATTGTTAACATGGTTTGATTTGTGTTTAGATCTCGATATAACTTGATTAATTGCGTTGAATTATAGGTTCTTTTTTGGGTTTGGGTTTGAAGATGTTAAATATTGATGCATGATTTATGCTTGGATTGATGGTAATTTATTTGAATTAGCATGGAATTTGAATATAAGTTTGTGACATTAATAAAATATGTGTGGATGTTTGGTTTTGAGTCGGTAAACAATAATTTGTTTTGGATTGATATTGCGGTCAAAATAGTCTTTGATAAAAAATATTTTATTTTTGTCTTGCCAAATACATCCTTCATTAGTTGGTGATATTTTCTTAATGTTTGGAAGACAATTTTTGAATCAATTTTGATATTCCCACTTTTTTTACCCTCACATATTTAATGTTTAGAATTTTGACCTACACATGAGGTGCTTTTTTGGTATTAAATGGATCGTTTTCCTTCCACAAAAAACAACAACAAAAAATCTCTCTTTGAAAAATACAATCTTTATTTAATTTGCAAATGATGAAGTCTCTCAAAAATATAAAAACTCATATTTTGCTTTAAAAAATAAAATACTTGGTGTTTTAGTATTTACATACAAAAAATAATCATATATATATATATATATATATATATATATATATATATATATATATATTGCTTACATTTTGGATTTAATAAATCAATTTATTGAATTCATGAGAATTTAATCAATATTTTTATAACCGAAAAAAATTTAATTCATGAGAATTAATGGTAAATATTCTGGTATAAATGTTGGACCTACAACTAGATTGGTATTTAAATATTAGAAATTAACTAGAAAATTCTCAAAATTATACTAAACATTTATTTATTTTAATTGAAAGTATTTTTCACTACGACGAACGAGTGGTAGAAAACGCATTTGCCTTCATCTTAATCCATAAAATTGATTGTAGGTTAGGAACCCATAAAAACTTTTAAAACCCATCAAAACCACACAAAGCAGCTTACCTTAGATAAAATGTGCTAATACTTTCTCTAACCACAACCAGTCACTTACCCTTGAATTTCTGATAAAACCAATGTAACCGGGTTTCGTAGCAATCCTAAACTAAATAACTAAATAGTGACTCATTCAACCTTCAACACTACGCATCCACGTACGACAACTCACAAACACTGGTTTCCCATCATATTACTTTGCTTTTTTCTTCTTCTTCTTCTTATAACTAGAAAGAACTTCTGGAATTCTAGTTGCTGGTCTATAATTACCTCTTTGATTAACATCTCTTTTTCTTAATCAAACCTATATCTTGATAAGTATTTCCTTCTTATCTGATTTTTTTTTAAAGAATTATACACAAGCTCCTCAATTACACAAGATAATAATGAATTGATGGGTAAAACTCATAGATGTCCCAGAATTACGTATAAAATTTCATTTTGGTCCTTAATTTTTAATGGTTAGAATTATTTCAGTCCAATTAGCAGAAATCTGAAGGAGGGGGATTTTCAGAACTTAGGGGATCATAAAACATTGAAAAAACTTATATGAGCTTTAAGAAGAGGGTGCTCCTAAGATTCCTACATACGAACATGAGTTATGTTGATTGGTGATATGGAATGTTGAAAGCATTTCAAATAAAATCATAGTCAAGCTCTGATGAGCAGGTAGTTTCATATTCTACCACATTTAAAATGGTCAAAATGCCTTAAGCATGAAAGAAAGAAGCATTCCTGGACCTTACCAAAATAGTAGGAAGAGCTTTATAGCACATGAAAGAGACTATGAGAGCTCAGTAGTGATCCAATAAGACCCTTACCCTAGCAAAATACAGAGTAGATAGGTAGTGAAGATGCGTATGAAATTGACACAAGGAATCATCATCTCCCTAAGATATCAATTAACCACAAGTGATGATATAGCTTAACCTGCAATTTTTTCTTTTAAATTTTAAACTTGTTTAATAGTGACGGATGATAGATTAATTCTACAGTTCTGAGCATCAAGTACAAATCATAATTAACACATATTACCATTGACAAAAACTAGAGGCAGAGAAGATAGTGTCTCCTATCAGTGCCGCGTGCTTGCAATTAACATACATTATCCACATATCTTGTCGTTGATGCTCTATCTGAAGGATTTGTTTGAATGCCCCACAAACCCACAAAGATCATCTTCTTATATTTTCCTCATCCCATAGTGGACTTCCTTACAATCTCTTCTTCATCTTCTATCATACTCTCTTGAGGTCTTGTTAGCTCTCTTGTTTCAAGATGCTTATAAAACCAAGCCGGGAAATATATTTCTCAAATAAACAGAGTAAGAAAAATATGAAAGTCCACCAAGAAAGTTGCAATACAGGACATATGACATTAACCATAGGCATGATAAAACTGAACCTCACTTATTATCTAACTTTTGAAATCATAAACAATAAGATGCAAGCAGGAACATAATGTTCTACACTTTCAGTAGATTGAACATGAAGTATGCATCAGTGGTGAAAAAAAGAGATGGACAGAGACGATAATGTCTCTTACCAATCCTGTACGAGTATCCTCCGATGAGCTATATCAAAGAACCATTCAGCCTAGAAGCAGCTCTTAGATGAAGGACATGAAATAAGGTTTTTTATATCTTCATCAGGCTACACAAAGTATTGAAATCTCCAGTTACGAGTTACTTTCATCAACTGACAATTTGTTCACTCCACCCCCTTGTGACGACACACTTGGCAGTGATGATATAGTGGAAGAGTGATCTTGAGCAGACCTTTTAGGTGAAGAAAGTACAGGTTTAAGTGGAATTTGCAAAGAGTGAAGACTACCTTCAAACATCTCTACCACCTTTGTCATTGATGGTCTATCTGATGGAATGGTTTGGATGCACCACAAACCTACTAAAATCATCTTTTTTATAATCTCTTCTTCCTCTTCTGATTATACCCCCATGAAGTAATGTAATCTCTCCTGGTTCAAAGATACTTGTAAAACCAATCAGGGAAATACATTTCACTGGTTTCCGAAGATCCAATATATATTTTTTTTCTTTCTTCGACCATTTCTAGAACCATCATTCCATAGCTATACACATCAGACTTGTAAGATACTCCTCCAAAATTCCTACAGAACACTTCAGGTGCTATGTAACCGACAGTCCCTCTTGCGCCTATCATTGAAACCTTACTCTCTTTACTCCTGCATAGCTTTGCCAGACCAAAATCAGAGATCTTTGGACAAAAATCTTCATCGAGAAGAATGTTGTGAGGCTTTATGTCAAAATGCACAATTCGAGTGTTACAACCTCTATGTAAGTACTCGAGACCTCTAGCAATACCAACTGCAATTTCATAAAACCTTTCCCATTGTAAACCAAAATTTGTATCTGGGGTTCTTTCATAAGATATGAACTTGTCTAAAGATCCCTTGGTCATGAATTCGTAAATCAAAGCTCTTTTAGTCTTCTCATAGCAGAAACCCAAAAGTGTAACTATATTCACGTGGGAAGTTCTGCTAATGCTCGCAACTTCATTCATGAACTCTTCTCCATCATCTTTGGATTCTTTCAGGACTTTTACGGCCACAAGTCGACCGTCCGTTAACTTTCCTTTGTATACATTACCAAATCCCCCCTCACCTAGTTTATTGGTGAATGAGTTGGTGATTTTCTTAATTTCTGCATATGAATAACGCCTTGGGGTGAGATAATGATAGTCCATCATAAATGTTTCAAACCTGTCAACATTATGTGAATTCTTCAGCTTGAAGGTCATTGCTATATTGCCACTAAATGAGCCTTCTCTTCTACTTAAACAAATTGCAATTATAGAAAAAGCAATTATCGCTACCACAGCTGCTGACATGACTGTAAAAAAAAATGATCATCATCATTATTATCGTTGTCATCATTATCAAATGAAAATATTGGATTCTTATTATTATATTCACCTATAGCAATCTTAAGACCCTTTCCAAACCCTGAAGATCCTGTTCCTGTAACATGAACATCAAGTAAGTTTCTGATATAAGAAAATTTTACAACCTTCATTGGTGATCAACAACTATAATAAAAAAATGAAATTACCCCAAAGACAAAGAAGTGGAATGTGCTGACTCATGATGATGGTGATGACGACAACACCAATGGAAGATGTCGTGGTTTAATTAGTAATAAAACAAATAATAGAATCAGTCTCAGCAGACATAAAATTCAATACAGTTCAGGAATTAATTCTGAGATTAATTGTGATATATTAGGTAATGTCTTTATTTTCTGAACTCCTTAATGTCTTAATCTATATCTGTTGTAAACTTAAGCTAACCATTCCATGGCAGCTTTACAATTCTTTCTTGAATATTGTTTGTCCTGTTCTTGTTTAACTTTTTACATTTCTACCTAACACACAGTGTATAGCGTTGGACTTTGTCAATTCAAAAAAAAATTTCACTACTAATTTGCCTCGATTTTTTTTTAAATTTTTATAACAGAAAGAAGTTTCTGATGTGGTAGTAGAGACACTGATAAACTACAGTTTTTTTTTAAATTTTTATAACAAAAGAATCATCACTTCTTTGATAAAGATGTTCGACGACCACTTGCACTCTTCTATGGTCTTGGAGTGTTAGAAGCAGGAACATCGTAATTTTTTACAATATCTCCATAGTATAAATTTAGAAAATCACCGTGACTTCCATGTCAAGATCTACATCAATGCATGAGGGAAAAAAAAAAGAAAAAAGCAGCGTGCTTTGTACTTTCTCCAAGTTAATACCGAAAGACTAAAGCTCAAAAATTAGTACTCTCCTCGATCTCCTTATCTTTTTCATAACTATATATTTTCATATCTAATTTTTTTTCTTAGTATTCTCTCAAATTCATTAATTTGTAAATCAACAGTAATGGTTAATATTTGATTTCCACTTGTAATCTAACG
>NC_133287.1:10265945-10347072 GCF_005239225.2 Populus alba
AAATATGCACCTAATGTATAGTGTAAAAAAAAAAGAGAGATTGGATGTTTGTTTCAAAGTCAATTTTGATCCTTAAAATTTTAATTATTTTTAATCAATAATTGTTTTTGGACAAATCAAGCATCAAATTAATGCAAGATTTTTTTTTTTTAATATTGCAGGAATCTCAAATCAAGTTAACCAAAATAAATCATCTAGTTTAATTCCAAATAAACTCAATATAAATGGATTATATTGAAAAATAAATATGTGACAAAAGAAATTAAAGGACTAAAAAAAGAGGAAAGCACTGTGCAAGTCTATAGTGCTTCCCCTTATATACTATAATGTATTACTAATGACTTTTAGTTAGTTTTTCAATTTAATTTAAACAAATTGAAAAACTAATTCTTGTACCCTAATCTGAGTTAAATTTTAATTTAAATAAAAAGATATTGGTTGGGCTAAATCAATTAACCCGTACTAAATTAATTCGAGTCCAATCTAAATTTGGCTTATGAACACCAAATATAAAGAAAAATGAAGCAATGTCCTTTTAATAATAAAATAAAAATCATTCCAAGAAACCAATATCCCGGATTTTTTGGAGTCAAATACCAAGCTACATCTGATAATTATGAGCCAGACGGGCTTGATAAATAAAGATAACTGCTATGCTAATTGGTTGATGAATTTGAGTTAGATTTTTTTTTTTTTTTGCAAGGGACTTTTATACTTGGTCATGCATTCTAATTTTTGTGTCCATTAAATGAGTGCTCAAAAAAGGATCAGGAAGGGAAAGTGTGCAAATGCTCTCCAAATGTACAATAGATAAGAAAAAAACAGAAAACTAATGCCAAAGAGTATGCAGACTCCTTGAAAATCTGAAATAAAGGTTTGGAGCAAAGAATTAACCGTGTAATGATATATATATGTCCTTCTCCTCCCAAGTTCCGGAGGATTTCCACTGATCACATCCAATACTTTAAAAAAGAGAAACAGAAATAAATGAAGAAGCAAGCTATGTTTTTTTTGCTTCTACTTCTTCAAAAATGATTTTCTTACAAGCAGGTTGTTAAGGATTATGTACAGAACAAACTATAAGCATCCTTTGCAGATAAATAAGCTTACTGCATATCTCCCCTTCGCTGCATATCTCATCTTCTATAGAGTCTTCGTTGACACACCTTCAGTTGAAACGAATGTTCCAATCTTTGTATTTACATTAAATGCAACTCGTACTTTACTTATAAAAGAGTTCACGATAATTAAGAAATCATGTTTAGTAAAATTCTATATGGTATTAGAGCAAATTCTTTCTCCAACGAGACTTTCTGATATGGCCTCAATTGCAGATGCTGTCATCGTAAATTCTGAGATTCATGGCAATGGTGATACTCATCACATTGCCTTCAATACCAGTTCTCAACTTCCCTTGAAACTAACACCCTTGAATTTTTCTTCCTGGCATGCTCAATTAATGTCCTTGATCATAGGCTATAACCTCCAAGCAAGGGGCTAGGAATATTTTTTATCCTAGGCTATTAAATAAATATATAAATTTTTTAAATTAATTATTAACTCATGTACATGAATTTTTGAAATTAATAGTAAAGTTTTAATTCAAATACACTATCCAAAATATTAAAAAATAAATTTGAAAGTACATAAAATTAAAACGAAAGTAAAAATAAACTCACTATTAAAATTACATCCTTTGATGTTTTGTGAAATATAATTCATCTATAATCAAATCTGAATCAATATTGTAACAACCCCTCAACCAAGATAAAATAACAATCTCATGTCAACTGGAAAACAAAGTAATTAAATTTTTTTCCTCTTTTAATTCCTTCTTCCTTCACTTGATTCTTCTCTAGATTAGTGTTTTATAAGTTGGACTTTGTAAGTTTACAATGTTATTCTCTCACTTCTTATTTTTTTCCTTGGAATTTTTTTATGTTTTTCCCTTATTTTTTTCTATTTTTCTCTCGCCGTTTCTTTTCTTTCTTTTTCTATTCTGCTTCTGCTCAGTCGGCAACATATAAAAGGAAGGAGAAGCTAATTTGTTTTATTTTTTTAATGGCAAATAACCATTTTACTTTTAATGAGTCATTTTGCTTTTATTTGACGGTTCTTTTTTTTTGTTAGCACTACCAAGCTCCGTTCATCCTAAAATCTTAACTAGATTTTATTCAATATATTTTAAGATCCCTCGTAAAATTTCAACTCAATCTGATGGTCGGATTGAAAATTATGTCCAATAACGTAAAACTAATCAAATTGTGATTTTTCATCAAATTTTTAAATTTCTTCAAAAATTCTGAAATTTTAATCCAAGCTAAAACATCATATTAGAAGGATCCATGCAAATTTTCAGAATTTTTTAATAACTTAATTGAGAATTATAAATTTTTCTTACATAAAACTAGTAAAATAATATTGATAGAATCTTGACCTAGGCTAAAGCCCACCTCAGCCTTTGCCATGCCTCCGCCTATGCCTCCAAGGATATATTTATGGAACTATTGTTTGTCCATCACAAACATTACATGATCCAACTACTGGATTGTCCTCTACATGCATTTCAAATCTTGGATTCGGCGTTGTTTTCGACAAGATAACTTTTCATACAATCCTTGCATCTGTTTCTGAACCAGTACTACCACTAATTGCTACTTCCTCTGCTACTTGCAATGCCTGGTTAAAAATACAATGATTGTATGCAAATCAATCATGGACTCATGTCATGCAACTCAAGGAAGAATTCTTCGCGGTGACTGCCATGATGGTGTTTATCCACTACCACAACTATCACAAATCAAGAAACCTCCAATGCTTGCACTTATTGGTGAAAGAACTTCTCTTGACATTTGGCACACACGTCTTGATCACCCCTCTAACAAAATCTATCGTTTTATAATTAATCATTTCTTTCTTCCTGTTTTATGTTCTTGACAATCTTTATCTCTTATTTGTTCAGCTTGTTAATGTAATAAAAGTCATTAATTGTCCTTTTCAAAAACATCTCTTATAAGCACTCATTCTCTAAAATTATTTATACAGATATATAAGGGCTAACAACATCAAATTCTATTGATGGTTTTTGATATTATTCTTTATTAATGGATCATTTCACAAAGTCCTGCTGGCTATTTTTGATTCATCATAAAAATGATGTTAGATCCATATTTATTCGGTTAAAAGGATTTGTTGAAAAATAATTTGGCTTTCAAATTAAGAATTTATACTCCAATAATAAGGGTGAGTATTAGTCTTTGTCAATTTCTATCCTCTAAGTCTATAAGCATAATCACCACTACTCCACATACACCATAACAAAATGGGACAAGTGAACGTCAACATCATCACATTGTCGAGATAGGTCTCACGTTGCTTCATCAAGCGCATCTTCTACTGTCATACTAGATGTATGCATTTCAAATTGCAATTTATCTTATCAACCATATGCCAACACCTATTCTACAAAAATAAAAGTCCTTTTGAAAGCCTATTTGGTCGTCCACCAAAATTATCAAAAACTTCATACTTTTGGATGTCGATGTTTTCCATGGCTCAAACCTTACAATCACAACAAAATGCAACCAAAGTCTAAGCCATGTATTTTCCTTGGTTACTCAAGCACTCAAAACGCATATACATGCATGAATATTAATTCATCTCGTCTCTATATTTCAAAACACGTCATCTTTGATGAAACTGTCTTTCCCTACACTTCCTCTACCATTGTGTCACCACAAAAACTGTCAGGGCATGATACTCTCCACCATACCAGTAGTACCACGTCCAGAACAAACACCACCCAGACACTCATCAATGACAACTACTCCTCCTGTTGTTCCTTCATCTACACCACTTATACAGATTCCAGTCCTCCTCTCTGCACCATCAGAGAACAGGTCAGGCACACAGCTACCATCCTCAAACCTCTTCACTTGAAAATCACAAGTTTTACCCTTCTCATTCACTCCCCTAGTCACCGGCCACCTTGGATCCTTTACCCGTTAATTTTTATTTGTTGTTCTTACATAATTTCACATCCAAGGTAACCCACAACACTCTAATTGATCCAATTCTAGATAATTTTACATTTTTTTTTCCAAATTGTATTCAAGAAACTAATTTCAATTTAAGATAATTGCACAATTTCAAACTGAATTTAAGCTAATTCATAAAATTGAGTTTATGACTCCTTAGTTTAGGATAATCTAAATTTCAATTCTTAATTGGTTGAAAAATCCCACCCCTTCCCTCCGAGCATGCAGCCGCCCCCCACTCCTTTTCTTCTTATAATTTTTATATTTGTTTCTTGCAATTTCTCTTGTTAATGATGTTTTCCTTACAAACTTATCCAAGACTTGTAAAATTTTGTTAAGCTTTGGTGTGTCTCTCTCAATTTTTTTATGGAAAAATATGAAATTCTCCCCCTTTTCTTAGTGTTTTCTGCTGGCTTCAAGGAGGAAGAAATGTTGTAGTTATAATCTCATTATTCTTAATTACACTTTGACCCATTTCATTTCCTTTTTCACAATTTGAGTCATACTTCTTTTGTCTTTAATAATATTTTTAATTAATTGAATTATTCATATATTTTTATATTTTTTTGTATAAGTTTGTTCTCAGGGTTTTACAATTTTACTTCTTCTTTCTTCTCTTCCTTTCTCTCAACACAATCAACGTGGTCTGTTGTCTTTCTCAATTTTACAATCCACAATATTATTGTGTGTTGAGCTCGAATGAAAGCTCAAGACCTTTAAGTTTCTTTGTAATTTTTTTTATCCACCCAATCACTCTCTAACTATATTCATGATATGAGCGTAAGTATGATTATTAATTAATAATTGTTTTGCTTACTTTCTAACCCAAGCACATATAAAACCTATCCAAGCGATAATTAATAATATGCAATCAATAGTTATAACCTTCGTAAATAAGAATTAAACAAATCAGATATTTTAGGCTATTTATATAGTTTTTTTTTCTAAATAAAAGAAATCATATGACATCTTTGTTATTATACACGCAAAAACAAAACCTCATAAAACTCGTTTTTTATCTTTTTGTTGTTGCAGACTTTTTTTGTTGACATGTTTTTTAATTCTTCTATGTTATGTTAGTTTTTTAAAATTTCTAAAGGAATGCTTTGAGCTATTTATTAAAAATAATTAAATTTGAAATTTATCAAATTATAATATTTGTTTTTTAAATATGAATGATTGTATATAAAGTTTGATGATTTTGATTATATTATTATGTTTGGTTCTTAAAGTGTATAAAAGAAATTTAAGGGATCATGGGTCTCTTAGTTGGTTTTTAATTCTTTTAGTCTCATTGCTTTAGATTTGTGTGTGTGTTATCAAATTTTAAAAAAAAATTACAGTAACAAAATATGGTTATCCAAAGACTTAAATGTTACCATGCATCATATAGATGCATATTATTGCATACAATTTATACTAGTACAATTCAAGATATAATAGAAAGGGTTGAAGCAACAGGTGCTAAAGCTATAATAGCATCACAATGGTTCCAAATTTGGTCACCCTTGGCTATAACAAAAGTTACTTTTTCCTTTGGCACTGTTGAAATGAATAATTTTATGAAATCATTATGACAAGCTTTTCCAGTTGTTACATGCTTTTGGCAACAATATTCTGATGGAGTATTGTTGTTGTATATACTATTAGAGATTTCTATTGCACAATGTTTTATCACCTTTGCATGACACTCTTCCAAATGTTGAGAAAACTTTGGATTTTCTTCATAAGTAAGAATTGCAAATCCTGGTGTAATGATAAGTATACCAATAAAAAAGAATAGAGTTGAAGAGATGTTTTTGCCAAAACTTCCCATGTTTTTTATAGCAATATATTCTTGTACTTGATAAAAATTTGAAGGATGCAAATAAAATAATATCCTACAAGTCTAATTTATAGGTAAGAAAATACTTCGAAACATTTTATTAATTTGATAGCATTGATTAATATTGTGTATGTTAAGAGTACATGAAATCCATTCAAGAAGTTAGTTCTTGTTAAAAAAGAGTGTTCAAGAGGTTTTAGCATTCAAGTATAATTAAGTAATTATGAGTTACATTTATATAGGAAGACTAATTCTAAGAAAAAGATTAATAAATTTAAAAAATTGCTCAATAACTTCACTACGTTGTAATAACATAATCCAATTAGAGTGTTTACAAATTTGTTAAAATTTGAAAACATTCTAACATCCATTGCAAGCTAATTGAATGGTTTATAAATATAGAGATAACAAACAGATTCTAGTTATGTTAATATTATTATGTAACTCTTGTTTTTAATATGAACTTAATGCATGCATTTATCTCACCTTAATTGTAACTCTTACTAGTAATAAAATGCTACAACACACTATAAAAGATTGTGAAAATTTTTTGGAGTTCTCAACTGATCACGTCTAGCTTCTATATATTTCATGGCTCCTCAAGATTCTGTTAAAATACTAGAGGTCTGCCAAGTTGCCCCGGCCTGCAACTCACCCGAGTCAGTCACCAACTTCTCTCTCCCTCTCACTTTCCTAGACATTGCTTGGTTCAAATTTCCTCCAGCTCAGCAAATTATATTTTATGAGCTCACCGAGTCAAGTCCTACCTTCTTCAATTTAGTAATCCTCCCCAGGCTAAAAAAATCACTCTCCCAAGCACTATTCCATTTTCTCCCACTTGCTGGCCACCTAGTGTGGCCAGAAAACTCCCAAAAACCCATCCTCTTATACACTCTAAATGATGCAATTTCACTCACCATAGCCGAGTCAAATGCAGACCTCAGTCATCTCTCAGGGAATGAAACTCGGCAGGCAATCGAATCGTTTCCATATATCCCTGAGCTACCAACATCTGACACTAAAGCTTCAGTGATCGCTTTGCAAATAACATTGTTTCCTAACAAAGGGTTTTCTATTAGCATCGTTTGTCATCATGGAATTCTTGATGGGAAATCTGCTACAACTTTCATCAAGGCATGGGCCTATATATGCAAACACCTAGAAAATGATCAACAACCTTCGTTACCTAGTGAGCTAACCCCATTTTTGGACAGGGGAGTTATCAAGGATGCACATGGACTTGAAATGATCTTCTTGAACCAATGGTTAGCACTGACCAGGTCGGATATAAAGTCCGACTCTCGAAGCTTGAAGTTGGTGTCAAACATGGCAGTGTCACCTGACGTAGTTCGAGCCACATTTCAGTTGACTCGTGAAGACATAGAGATCTTAAGGGAAACAATATCGTCCCAGTTGGAAAAGGTCCATAAAGAAGAGCTAAAACCAACAAAACAACTGGACTACATGTCAACTTTTGTACTTACATGTGCTTATACAGTAGTTTGCATGGTGAAAGCCAGAGGAGGGGATAGTAATAGAAAGATTTACTTTATATTCTCAGCAGATTGTAGGGGCAGATTAGACCCTCCGATTCCACAAAATTATATTGGTAACTGTATTAGCAGCCAACACATTGTTATCAAGGCAGGAGTTTCCATGGAGGAATGCGGGGTTGCAATGATAGCAGAGAGGATTAGTGGCATGATAAAAGGGCTAGAGAAGGGACTTTTTGAAGGAGCTAAGGAGAGACTACTTGAACTGGCTTCTATAGAACCGGGTGCAGAAATCATTGGGGTTACTGGATCCTCCCGATTTGAGGATTACAGCTGGGATTTTGGATGGGGAAGACCCAACAA
The DNA here is from genome assembly GCF_005239225.2 of Populus alba. Taxonomy (NCBI): domain Eukaryota; kingdom Viridiplantae; phylum Streptophyta; class Magnoliopsida; order Malpighiales; family Salicaceae; genus Populus; species Populus alba. The sequence continues at coordinate 10,273,664 of NC_133287.1, forward strand.
AGTGGAGTTTACAGGAAATGCTAGGGGAGGAGTTATTTCTTTGGCAAGGAGTAGAGAGGGAAATGGTGGTGTTGAGATTGGTTTGGCCTTGAAGAGGCATGAAATGGAAAATTTAGTTTCGTTCTTTGTTAACGACCTCAAAAATTTTGCACAAATCTCAAAATAGTTCTTCAAATTATGATTCAATTCTCAATAAAGCTTCAAAGATTTTCTCACTGGGCGTCGACAGATTCAGTAAGTCAAATTTCAGTCCCTAATCTGTTGCAAGAGTTTGATTATGTATTTTCTTATGATTATTTTTTTTCAAAAAACTGAGGGAGTATAATAAAAAGTGGATCTCTGAGGTCTTAATTTATTGTGCAAATGAATGTAATGTAACTTGTTTGTGTAAAGTTACAACAACCTTGAGGCATTTTAGTCGAATAATGCTATAAAGTTTTGCGCTCTTAATCATAATTCAGGCTCTGCTTTCCTTGCCACAGACCCATGCCATGATGGTTAGCTTAATCATAATGTAGTGGCCATATCTGGCCATGTTCCAGCATCTGTAGCCAGATAGGTTTATCATCCAATAGCAGGTGCTACTCTATAGCTCTTCGTAATGCTTTCTTAAAACCTTAGAGTAACTCATGTAGAAAATATATTTTTTTAGATAAATATTTTAAAATACCCACATATGATGATATGGTTAAATATAATGTATTGGGCTAGAGGAACTCCAACCAGGTTATATATATTTTAATAATATAGAAGTATAATTACTGTTCAAAATATTATTTTGTTTTATTTAATATAAATATCAATACATAATCAATGCTATAATTATTTTTTTCAAATTATAAAGTAACTTAACAAATAATAATTATAAAAGCATTAATTGTTTTACCCTGTGAAAATGGATGTACAAAAATACATTTGTAAATATAGAAGTATTAACAACTTGTAAAAGTTTTACCTCTATCAACATGCAAGAAGACTTCGAAGAGAACTCGGCATTAAATGAAAGTCCTCAAGTAATTCTATTTTTATTATTTTTTTAAGGCAGTGTTTGGTTATAATTTTAGGATAAAAATGATAAAGGTAACATAAAAAAAAATATATTTAGTTGAAGCAATATAATAACTCTTGAACTTTCAAGAACTTTATCCTCATTTCCAATATATAATCAAGTATATAAAAATCTTGATAAATTCCTTTTTTTTTTTCTTCTTGTAATTCGATTCAAATTTCATAACCTAAAATAATATGGTTATACTCCTTTAAGGTTTGTTAAATCTTTATCGCAGAATCTCTTCTAAAAAAGAACATTCCCAAGTGTCAACATATGCAACCAAACACATATCAATACTCAATTCTTGATCCAACCATATGAGATTATATCTCATCAACAAAATTTCATCTCAACCATAATTTTCATCACCATTCAAGCATAATCACAAATGTTGTTTTAGCAACAAAAGCATTTGCAAATGAAATTAGAAAAATGACTTTTACACCTTAGAAATTGTAAGCATTAAAATTAATAAAACTTAAGTTAACTTTTACATATGTACTAAAACAAACATTGAGATTCCATTATATGAAAATATAAATTCTATTATTTACAATAATAATAAAAAAAAGATATCACAATATTCATAATCACTATCAAGAATTACTAAAGGAATCATAATAATAGGTTATTGCTCCTAGCATATCTGAGATGTTCCTAAGACAAACAATTAACATTTCAATGCTTTCAAATATTAACACAACATTAGGACATACTATCAATAATTATTTTATTTTATAAAAAAAGTTAATCTACAAAATACTTCAACACAACAAGTAATCTATAGGATCATCATCTTTGAGGTTAAATTCAATTTTATTTTTGACTATCCTTCATGGAAATCCATACTACAAAATATATCTTCTACAAAAGTCACAATAAAAATGTAATCCCTTAGACCTTACCAAAATGTTTCTTATTTGTATTATTATATTCTATAGAATTATTGTTTATTCATACCATATAGAGATGAAGGTGAGTCCCCATTTGAAAACCTTTATTCTCCTTGTTTCCATATGACATTCGCCAATATTCCAGTTATATGACCATAATTTATATCTAAAATATTAGGTGGCAACTCGAAACCTTTAAACTATAAAAGCATAAGAATTACTTGTTCTTTCCACACCCAAGTTTGATCCAGAAGGATAATTGTCATGACATAATACACATATGATAGAATGATGACTCTATTGTAGATGAACCTATGAACTAAGCTTTGTTGTATGCCTAATTGTTGTGCTTTGTTTTTGTTGGTCTCTGCATTTATTTTCAACATGCATTTTATACATATTGCCCATGCATTTTATATTGGATATGGATTAATGTCTCATGCATCACATGCTTTAATTTTTTAGAGCACACACAAGCTTCTATTTTAGATGAGGGATTAACGGTTTACCTTATGACTATTGATCAAGGTTTAGGTTCATGAAACACCAAACTCAGATCTGAGTGTTTTCTTAGTAATTGTCGCGGGGTGCCGCGACGTCGTCTGGCGACGACGGAGGCTCCTTGTCGTGCCTCCTGTTGTGTTGGGAATGCTTTTTGGATTTAATCATTATGATTAATGTTTAGGAGTCGCCACCTAGTATTATGGTCACTAATAACCTATGGTCTGCGAGAGTCTGAGTAAGGGACTGGTTGTGCAAGGGGAAGACGCATCACTCCTAGCGCACCCTACCTAAGGTAAGCTACATTGTTGTTTGATTGTTTTTTGTTAGTCTTTCTAAGGCTCAAGGTAGATCTCTCTTCATGAGAGAGTCTCCACCCTATCGAGTTAAATCCTAACCATTCTAAAATATGAACTTTAGCGTCGTATTTTTACACTTTGTAGCTTTAATACTTGAGGGTGTACTTTATCGTGTAATTTTACACCCCACAAATATTAAAGTCTACATTTGGATCCTAAAAAAAAAGATTGGAAAAATATTTTTGACATGTTGGCCAAATCCTAATGGATAATCATAAACCGGTTACGATATCCATTTTAATTAAAAAAAAAAAACATGAAAAAGATGCAATTTTTTTTTTTTAAATATGCTTGGAAAAATTTTAGGATCTGGTCGTATGCAATGAAATATATATTTTTTTCTTTTTGAAAATGCTTTGATTTTTTTTTTTGAAATATTTCAGAGAAAACCGAGTATTTTAATACCGGATTTGTATTTTATAATGTAAATAAACGACCCGATATTATGCAAAATGGATAGAAAAATATTTGAGAAAATCACAATTTTTTTTAAAATTATTTTTGAATTTTTTTGGATTTTTTCATTTTTTTTTAAGGAAGTGTATAATATAATATTATATATTAATTGCAGAATGAGAATAGTAAGTTCACGTTCTGCATGCAACTTTGTTGTTGCAGACTGCAGAGTAGAATAGGAGGCAACCTTGCGGAGGAGAAGAAGCTGTTGTCACCGGCCTGGCGTGAGGCTGGAGGTGGTTTGGGTAGTCTCCCTGAAGCTGGTGGCGGCGTCTATGGAGGAGTCGGTGCTGCTGATACCGGAGAAGGAAGAAAACAAAAATAGTGCTGTTGCTGCTGCCGCCGTGGAGGAAAAATGAGAAGCACCAATGGGGAGGGAGAAGTGTGGTGGAGACAATGGTTGTCCAGCTGGTGGTGACTGTGGTGGTGGCGGCTGAAGGCACAGTTGAGTAGGAGAAGGAAGGAGGGAGAGACGACAGAAAAGAAAAAAAACAGGGGAGGTGGCTGGTTTTTTTCCGATTTTGGACCCAATTTTCTCCTCCCTCAGGCCATCAAAGGAGCCTCTATTTATAGGTGGTGGAAGAGGGTAACCTCGTCTACACCGGGGTAAAATTTCATCCATTGATTCAGTTGGGAAGGATCCCAACCGTTGGCTCAAAGTAGACATCCTGAGTTGTCATTTCTGTAGAAAAAGCTGCCTGAGTGGGCATGTTCAGGCCGGCGCTGACGCCGATATGCTGTCATTCAGATTGAAAGCTTCACATAGGGATGTAGAGTGACTATAGAGGATCATTTTCGTGCAAGTTTGATTAAATTTTGTGGACGTTTGATGCATTAAATGCAGCTGCAAAGTAGGCTACCAAAGTAGTTTTGTCCGGGTAAAAGAAGAAGACAATGAATAGTGACCAGACGATGCGTCGTCTGGTCTTTTTTTTTTTTAAAATGTAAATGGCGGCATTTTGGACTAAATTAGGGATTTTTACTGAATTTCAATTTAGTCCCCTGTCTTTCAATTTCTTTTAATTGAATCCCTAATTGAGCCTTAACTTTTGATTTAATGCAATTAAGCCCCTGTTGAACTTCAATTGAAACCCCGAAGTTACACGCGTTTTACAATATGGTCCTTGGTCTTGGAATTTGTCAATTTACCCCCTAATTGACCATTAAACTTTCAATTTCTTCAATTTAGCCCCTGATTTTTGTCAATTAAGCCCCTAAAGTGTGGCGCCTCTTGCAAATTGGTCCCTGGATGCGAATGTTGTCAATTTAACCCCTAATTGACCCCAAAACTTGATTTTTCTTGCAATTTTGCCCCTGAGTTCTATCAATTAACTTGGTAAAAATTAAATTTGGTCTTTTAAAATTTTAATTTTCTTAATTAAGCCCAAATTAAGCTCCTAAACTTAATTTTTTCACCAATTAAACCCCGAATAAAATTAATTTGACCCATTTAAAGTATAATTAAGTCATTGCACTTAATTAAATCCTTCAATTGGACCCCAATTAATTCTTAAACATAATTAAAATTCAATTTGGCCTATGGTTAAATCAAATTGGCTTATTAAAAATTTAATTATGTTCTTGGACTTAATTTTTCACTAATTAAGCCAAAAATAAAATTAATTTGACCCATTTAAAGTATAATTAAGTCCATGCACTTAATTAAATCCTTTAATTGAATCAAAATTAATTCTCAAACATAATTAAATTTCAATTTGGCCCATGATTAAATCAAATTGGCCTATTAAAAATTTAATTATGTCCTTGGACTTAATTTTTATTCAAATTCATCCAATAATCATTTAATTTGACCTTGAATTTGCATTGTATCCTTATTGTTTGGGCATAATAGGGGACAATTAGGCCTTGAATTTCCTCCAAAAATTGCAGCTTGATTTCCCGACCTACCTTCTCCATGTTGCCAACCTTTATTTTATTTTTTTGATTTTTATTTTGAAAAACAAATATTTTTAGGGAATAACCCAGAATTGGGTTATGACAATAATGATGGGATATATGCCTTAACTTTAGTTTTTTGCAATTCTCCTAAATTGTCCTTGTAAGGACCGTCACTAAGAAAATCTAAGATCATTTTAAGACCAAGAAAAAAACCTACCAATGTTTTACTTAATGACTAGAACCTGTCTATAGGTAAATGCTCCTAAATATTCTTGTTGCACTAAGGGCCAGCCTAATCATAAATATCATGTATTGCAGGATTTTGAGTTGAAACCATGGCTTCCATAAAATACATTTTTTCAAGAATTTAGGCAAGAATTTGAGTTTACCAAGTCTATGGAGGGAAACTATTCAATAATCAATGCTAATGAATTACCACACATTACCATGATGAATCATACTGTGAATGACATGGAGAAATTGCTGTACATCATGGGATATTCGGATGAGATCGTATTTGAAAAACAATATAGAAGGATAACTCAATTAATAAGACTCTTAGTACAAGCAACAACCATAAAAACACTATTGTATTTTTGAAAGAATAATCTTGATTTGTTATGTGTGGTTGAAATTAAATTGGTGGTTATTGATGATGGTGTTATTAATTCCATTTGGGGTGTATTTCTAAATTATGGTTTGTTATTCATCACGAGGGTTTATATATCCATAATGCTTTTCTGGCTATGAATGGTGTGATAATTCATATTAAATGTAATTTTGTTCAAACTATGCTTTCATTGATAATTTTATGAAAGAAGATTTATGGAATCCTTTTGAGAAATTGAAAGCCAAAATCTCAAAACCATGATGTCTTATGAAACTATTTTTCCTAATGATTGCAAAGGTGGGACAACTACCATATGTCATATGAAAGCATTTTGTGACGGCAAAAATGCTTTTGAATTGCAAGAATTACTTTTACTAAGTAAAACATTCACCTGATCTAAGGGAAATTGGGCTAGTCATATTGATATGACTTTTTTTTATCTACTAATTGGTTGAACAAACTTCTTTTTCCCTCCTTGGGCCTCCTAAATTCACTTCTAATCATATACCTGTTCATTGATGATAGATATAACTAACATGGGTCCTACGCCTTTTAGGATTTTAAGTTGCTGGTGGTTGAGATATGATTTTAGAAAAGTTTTCCAAGTTTTTCAGGGATCTAGTATGGCCACTGTCAATGGTCATGGAAAAGTTATGAAGGCTTTTGAAGTTTAAGGGGTTTAAATTAAGGAGGAAATGGCTTAATTTGTAAATGCATCCTTATTTTAATACGGTTGTTTGATTTGAGTGAACAATTGTGATGAACTATTGACAAAAATTCTGTGTTCTTGTCAAACACCTAAAATCCTAATCCAGGAAGGATGATCATTGTGATTGCCACATAAATTCATCATTATATATAAAACCTAAATTTTTTATTTTTGTTTCCTTTGGTCTCATAATAAACTTAATTATATATGGAAGCAGAAAAAGATACATAGTGGCCAAACAACATATCGTCTAGACTAAATCCTACAAATTAGGGTTTTTAATTTTAAATTTGGCAAATTTCAATTTAGTACCTACTCTTGCAATTTCTTTTAATTTCACTCATAATTGCCTCATGAACTCTTTATTTTATGTAATTTCATCCCTGCTAAACTCAATTGTCATCACTAAAGTTAAGTGCCTTTTACAATATGATTCTTGGTTTTGATTTGTTCAATTAGACCTCCAATTGACCATCAAATTTTTATTTTTTTTCAATTTGGCCTCTGATTTCACTGATTTCAAAATGTTTTGGATTCAATCAAAATAATTAAAGATACCCTTGAAAATTTCTAGTTGAAGGGGATCGTAGAGATTTAGGATTTCAGATCAACTAAGCTAAAAAGAAAGATAGTTGTGCAGGAGAATAGCTGTGAGAATATGATTTTCTTAGGAGCTAAAGATAAAATCCAATGTTCAAGTTAAATGTGATCTCTAGATTGAGATTTCAGGTTAACCCCACCAAAAGAATTGTCAGATTGGGATTTCAAGTTAGCCAAAATATTTTTCAGATTTTGGTTCTAGTTAAAATGAATCATCGAATTGGAATTTCAGGTCAATCGAGATGCAAATAAAGATTTTGGTTCTAGTTAAAGGGAATCATCAAATTGGAATTTCATGTTAGCTGAGCTGTTTCATATTTTTGTTTTGGTTATAGAGGATGATCGCCATATGAGGATCTTGGGTTGACCGAACTTTTAGCAAAGATTTTGGTTTTGATTAAAGGGGGTCTCCAAACTGAGATCTTAAGTTGACTGAACTTTTGACATAGAATTTTGTTATGGTTATAAGAAATTGCCAGATTAGAATTTCAGGTTAGTACAGGTTAGTAGAGCTATGTGATATTTTTTTTGGTTAAAGAGGATCAATATATTAGAATCTTAGGTTGACTGAGCTAAATATAATAATTTTGGTTAAGATTAAAGAGAATCACTAGATAGTAATGCTGTCGACATCATCCTCGCGTAACCAAAAAACCACCCTCTCATTGTCGGCCACGATAACCATATCTTGTTTCAGCCAACCATGTTGTCCCTTACCACCACCTAACCAACACCTATTTCTCCATTTTCCTTTAGCCATATTCACTGCTAAAACCAGCAACCCACACTTTCAACTGAAACCCCCCGTCTTCTCCTCTCTGAGTCGTTTTCACCTTCATGACCATCACCACCTACAACCTACTGATTAGATATTAGCCTTTTGACCAACAACAGCTCCTTATCTACCAGCCACTATCAGCTAAGCCAAAAACATACCCAAAAAAACCCTTTTTCTCTTATTAAGCTAGGATCAACCATGACCGACTACCATAACCAGAAACCATAGCCTCATCCCTTCCTTTTCACTACTAATAGCATTTCAAATTGATGGAGACAAACCGAGAAGAAGTTCAAAACAAAAAAAATTAAATAAATCTAAAAATAAAAAACAAATCAAACTGTTTCAAATTAAATTAAACTAAAAAATTATTTGTTATTTTTTTTTATGGTGTATAGATAGAAATCTCCAACAAGAATTCAAACAATGTAATGTAGGATAAGCTAAAAGTTTGTTCATGTTTTTATGTATTCATGCTAACATAAAGACTGTAATTTGTTCTTTTTGTTGATATTGAAAATAATTAATCTTTTATACGTGGATTCAGACTAGCAATAATGACACTAACACAACCTTTAATTTATATACATTCCTTAATATATTATATGTGGATTCGATTGTGTAATATTTAACAGATTTACCATAAAACCCCGTACGTGCCAAAAAAACTCTATATTATCAAATCTCATGTTTTACCTGCTTTTAATTTGGCTATGATGTTAAAGGGTATAATTTAATTGTTTAGATTTTAAATTTATTTTTCTGAGATCATTAGTTTAAGTTACATAGATTTCAAGGTTATTGAAGGTATATACAGTCAATAATTTTAAAATACATAAAATTAATCAAGATATCTATAAATTAATTTTAATATTTATATTAATTAAAAAATAAAAAATACATTCAATAGGGATGTGGCTGCTGAATTAAGCTGAAAGTAACCGACAAATCTCAAGTACAAGAGGCTTGACTTGACTAATTCAGCAGAATTTAATTACGATGGGCCATTGAATTCAAGCTACGATAGCGATTCGTCTACCCTACCAAGGAGTCGTACGGATAATGTTAGAGCTTGAAAGTACAAAGAAATTACGAGGGAGGTCCTACGGTGCCAATGGAGAAATCCAAAGGCACCACTTTTGAATCAGTCTCAACTAGTTGAATGCTCGAAATCGATGACAAATGGAAAATTCTACGATGGTTTTTTAACAAACAATATCTCAAGGCAGTTTGCTTTGTAAATTAGAGTGTCATTAATTTTAAGATGACAATGCTTAATTAATTAATTAATTAAGTAAATAACTTAATAAATGAAATAGATAGACATAAGATGTTGGAGACAACGTGTGCAATGAAAGTCAACGGAAACTTATCCAGACAAGATTAACCTTAAAAGTATATTAAAAGTATTTATGAGGTACTTTTCTCCACGTCAATATACACTTCATTCTTCATATAATAATAAGAGAAGTTACCCCGCAGCTCATGGTTGAATTGTTGTCCTGACCATGGAGTCGATCCTAAGAATAACCTCATCTAGAGTTTTCAATCAATAAAATCCGCAAGCCCATCAATGGAATGTCATTTTGTCATATCATAATCCACTCCATCACGTTGATAAAATCCTGCTTTATATATCTCTCTATATTATAATCCTGCTTTCTCTTAATTTCATATACCCATTAGTTATAAACCACAGGTTTATAAAAGAGATCGTGGATAGAGAGACCATGTATCGTTTGCTATTAATGTATTAAACTCACGTAGCATAGTGTTTCATCATTTAGAGACAGACATAGCCTATACAAAGCAAGTGAGTTCTTGTTCATGAGAAATAATGGACAACACATGATCAAAAGGATGTTTTGTGGAGTAAAAAGTTTTGATACCAGGAAACTATTTGGGTTTAAGTGTACTAGTTTGCAGTGGAGGCAAGAGTGTTTCATTAGTAGGGTATAGAGATTTATGGGGTGGCCTAGACTCGGTAATTGGAGTTTAAGAAGGAATAAGGTTTGCAGACATTGAACTGGATGTGCGTGTGACACTGATATATTGACCTCGGTACTTAAATTGGTGAAAAATCAAGAGTGTAGGTTCATTACTAGGATATGAAGATAAAAGGGGTAGCCTAGACTCGTAATAGGAGTTTCAGAAGGAACAAGGTTTGCAGGCATTGAACTGGATGTCTGTGTGGCACTGATGTTGACCTCGGTACTTGAATAGGTGAAAAATCATTATTTTTTGAAAGATGGGAGAATAAACTTTCAGAGCATATTGATAATGGAATACAATCCGAGAATTTAAAAGGAGAAGACAAATCAGGAGTAAAAAAACCATATTAGCTGATGAAAAAGAGTTCTCATCAAAGATAACATTACATGAAATGTAAAATCTACCGGTGTTTATGTTCGGACATCTATATCCTTTATCTTGTATAGAGTATTCTACAAAAATACATTTTTTTTTAACTTTTAAAACATAGCTTATGTTTTTCACATGGTGAGTGTAAATAATAACAACTACATCCAAAAACATGTAGATCACTATACTTAGGAACTAATTATAAAGATATCAAAGGACCTAGTATTGCCACATGTCAAGAGATTAGAAAATCAAGTGGTTAAAATATTATTAGTATTGTTAGACAATTAAAAAAAAATGTTAGCATTTATTAGTGAAAATAAATGAAAGGTTAGAGAGGTTAGAAAACATGAAAAAGATTCCAACTATAGCTTGATATAAAGGTATGTAACTGTGTGAAAAATGATTAACAAAAATACAAAATATCCTCTTCTCTCCATTCATCTAAAACTCTCTCTGCTTCTCTTTACTTCTTTGTTTGCTTATGTGTAATTCTGCTATCTTCATATGGTATTAGAGCTTGAGAAATGAGTAGCCAAGCTAAGTTGAGCCAAATCAAAGGGCATATGAGTTGTTGCTCCAATATCAACCACCCAAAATTGCTTATGTGGTGTAGAAGAAGAAAAGTTTGCATGTATGGCACTAAGATTGGTGGAAGGAGGTCTGCCTTGATAAGAGAAGTTGCCTATATAATAACACTGAAAAGCAAAATGCCTAACTTTCTAACAAATCTAACATTGGATTGAAGAGGTACGAGTAAAAGGTTGATTATGTTGTTGATAACATTCAGCAGCTACATGACCTTTCTTGCTGTAGATTTGACAAGTAGGAATGTTAGTGCTAGGACCAAGAATGCCAGGACTAGAAGAAGGATGAACTTGATGAGGTTGTGGACCAGATTGGTAAGGACCATGACCTCGGCCATGACTCCTAAAATAAGAGCCTTGATTACCAGAATAACCACCATTGGTGAACATTGCATAGGGACCATTGAAACCACTAGTGTATCCATGGAACACATCATGATAACCATTAAAACCCCCATTAAATCTAGAGGAAAATTTGCGAAGATAGAGCAGACTTGGAGCTAGAAGGATACTCTTAAGGCTGAGAATTAGAATTACTTTCATCAAGAACAAGAGCTTTGCCTTGATATGTCTGATTTTGAGCCATCATTGCAAATACAAATGGGAATGTAGAATGAGTTTGCTCAATAGTGGCTTCTTCAATAAGCAACTGAGACTGAAAATCTTTAAGAGATAACACATTATCTCTGCCTCGAACCATGTACCTAAATGTGTTGTAGTCAGAAGGAAGACCATCGAGAGCCAAGATCATAATACCATCATCTTCAAAATAAACTCCTGCTGCAGAAAGACCGTCTCAAGCATCTTTGATCATTTTCAGATATTGAGATACATATTGTAAACCCTTCTTGATAGTCTGAAGCTCACTTTTCATCTTAAAGAATTGTGTTTTGGTAACTGTAGAAAATCGATCCTTCATTTGAACCCATATATCATAAGAACGGGCACATCCAATGACATAGGAAATCGTAGTATAAGAGAGAGCGGCAATAAACAACTGCATTAATGCTCAATCATGCATTTTCCAAACTTGATAGTCATCAGTTGCAACACCCTCAAGATCAAAGTTTGCATCAAATCGACTAGAAAAATTCCTTAAACCATCAACAAATCCTAAAATGCCATGACTCTCAAGAAGAATTTGCATATGAAAGTGCCATGTGGGATAATTTGTATCATCAAGTTTGACTGTCACAACAGTAGAAACCATAGGAGCAAAGAAGTAATACGAGATTGAACAATTTGGAGTTGAGTAGTCACCAATTTTTAGAATGTAAGAAGTTGAAGTAGAAACTCGAAGAGTAAAAGAAGAATTTTTCAGTGAGACAATATATCAAACAAATAGTGGATATATCAAAGAGCACGAAAGAATTGCATGAATGAGAAGATAATGAAGCAAAAAACAGAAGCAGAAACTAGAGAGTGCGGAAGTAGAGGATCACAAGATCAAGCATTGAGAGCTCTGAAACCATCACTGCTGCAGGGGGTTCAGGTTTGAGCATTTCTAGTATTGGCTCTTGTATTTTAGATGTTTGACACTGCTCTTTACAATTAAAACAAGTTTTGCATATGCCTAAGTTGTCTTAACATTTGCTATTGGTTCATAGGTTATGTAAAGATAACAATTACAAATTTATTTGTGATGCATTTGGATTTTGGATTCAGGACAAGATCACAGGGAGTATTCTTTTCAAGGGACTGTGTAGAGCTAGCTTGTATCCTATTCCCAAATTCCATTTACTTCATATACCTCAAAATCAGTCTGCACCACTTGTTTAGAAGGTAAATTTGCCAAACTTCCTTTTCCAGTTTTTTATTGTTGAGGAAGCTTTGAAAAAAAGGTTTAGGCATTAGCCATAGCATGCTCTGATAGCATACTGGAAAATGCATATATAGTTGTAGTTACAATATATAGGATCCCTCTTTACAATATGTTTAACAAACTATCGTAACAAACAAGAAGATCCTTACAACTTAAACTTCAGAGTCCCATCATGAACTTGTCATAATCTATCATATTGCTACTAAATTTTTGATTTATGTTTGAGTTTGGTGTTTTCTTGCTTTTGAGTCAATTTCAAATAATAAATAATTTGTGCACTTCGGTATCTCACTTTTACGTGCCTAGATATTTGCTTTACTGTTAACAGAGTCTATCAGTTTATGCATGCTCCTACAGATTCTCATTGGGCTGTCGTGAAACGCATCTTGCGTTATCTTCGGGGTACGACATCACATGGCTTACATATTACTCACAGTTCTTCTTTTGCCTTACATGGTTTTACAGATGCAGATTGGGCAGGCAGTGTTGAGGACAGAAAATCTACGGGTGGTTACCTTATGTTTTTTGATCAGACGCCGATTTCATGGAAATCCAGTAAACAACGCACAGTTGCTCGCTCTTCTACTGAAGTTGTGTACAAAGCCTTAGCTGATGGCACTGCTGAGGTTATTTGGCTTCAATACTTATTAACAGATCTCCAGCTTCCATCTGCTTCTGCTCCTATTATCTGGTGTGACAACCTTGGTGCCACTTATTTGTCTGCGAATCCTGTTTTTCATGCTCGCACAAAACATGTTGAGGTCGATTATCATTTTGTCCGAGATAGAGTTGTAAAGAAGGAGATTCAGATTCGTTTTATTTCCTCTCAGGATCAACTTGCTGATGTCTTCACCAAGCCACTTCCTACTTCTTCATTTACTGCTTTTCGTTTCAAGCTTCGAATTGATCCTCCACCCTCAGCTTGAGGGGGCATATTATAGAATATACTTATATAAGAAATACTGTAGACATACTCTTGTGTGGTAAACTCCACCATTACTATTGTATATTGCCCTACATATATATATACAAAGGGTTGGCTACCCATTAGGTTAAACATCCCAATTATTCTCAACTTAGAGAGATAATATAATGACTCTAAAGCTTTCAAGAGCTTTATCCTCATTTCCAATAATCAAGTACCTTAGACTTTATTTGCAAAGCCTAAAACTCTATTCCACAACATGATTTTGTGTTAATGGTCAGATATAATAGTTTCTTTTATTGCCACCTCTTAAGTTTCAATTCATTAAACTTTTCAGATTTCTCACCATGCACGATAGAAGATGATTGTAGAATTCTCACTGCCAAAGTAGTACTTGTTGAAGAAACATTGATTGGCACAACCAAATCTTGAGTAGAATGAGTAAAAGACACTATATAATCTATATATAAAAAAAATAGTCAATATTATTTATAAATAAATATTTTAGCTCCACAATAAACAAGTAATAAAATTAAAACATGTAAAAGAGGAACTTTTAAAATAAAAATATTTAAACTATGCAAGATAAAATCCACAATCATTCATTTTCTTGGGTTACTATGTTAAGCCCTATCTTGTTCACTAAGATTTATTCAATTATCATTATTTCATTTATGAATTGTATCGTATACAAAAATAGTATTATGTGAATAATACTTTCAATATGTAAGTTCTCAAAACAGGGGTTGGGCCAACATCGATTATTTTTCAAAAACCAAAAATAAATTCCAATTTTTTTTCTCAAAAATCCTTTCAAAATTTATGATTTTCTCATGTATTTTTCTACCAATTTTGATTAATATTAATTTATATTTATGCTATAAAAATATAAAATAGGTATTAGAATACCCGACTTTCTTTTAAATGCTGCAAAAAAAAATTATATAGAAAAAAATAAAAAAATATCTTGTTTTAAAAATATTTTGTTATGTTAACTTTCTAATTTAGTTTTAAAAATATGATAATAATCATTTTTATTGTTATGTTGATCCAGATTAACTCGGGTTGACGCTCTCGACGTATAACTTATGCTTTTCCTAGATTGATTTTCAATTTAAATTTTAAAAATTATAATAATATATTTTTTTTATCGTTATGTTTCCGGAAGTGACCGACAAATCTCAAGTACAAGAGGCTACCTTACTAATTCAGCAGAATTTAATTACGACGGGGCATTGAATTCAAGCTGCGATAGCGATTCGCCTACCCTACAGGCCGCTGTCGAAAGTAGTCGTACGGATAATGTTAGAGCTTGAAAGTACAAAGAAATTATGAGGGAGGTCCTCCGGTGCCAATGGAGAAATCCAAAGGCACCACTTTTGAATCAGTCTCAACTAGTTGAATGCTCGAAATCGATGACAAATGGAAAATTCTACGACGGTTTTTTAACAAACAATATCTCAAGGCAGTTTGCTTTGTAAATTAGAGTGTCATTAATTTTAAGATGACAATGCTTAATTAATTAATTAATAAAGTAAATAACTTAATAAATGAAATAGATAGACATAAGATGTTGGAGACAACGTGTGCAATAAAAGTCAACGGAAACTTATCCAGACAAGATTAACCTTAAAAGTATATTAAAAGTATTTATGAGGTACTTTTCTCCACGTCAATGTACACTTCATTCTTCAATATAATAATAAGAGAAGTTACCCCGCAGCTCATGGTTGAATTGTTGTCCTGACCATGGAGTCGATCCTAAGAATAACCTCATCTAGAGTTTTCAATCTATAAAATCCGCAAGCCCATCATTGGAATGTCATTTTGTCATATCATAATCCACTCCATCACGTTGATAAAATCCTTGCTTTATATATCTCTCTATATTATAATCCTGCTTGCTTTTGAGTCAATTTCAAATAATAAATAATTTGTTTTTTAAATTGATGTCTTGTTTAATTTAAATATATTATGGTGTTTTTGCTGAACGTGGCTTTAGTCAAATTTTTCAAAGGTTTAATGGCAATTTTGCAATCAATTTTGATTTCCCCTCTTTTTGTTTTCATCCTTTCATATTTAATATTTGAAAGCAAGGTGCTTTTTTTCGTAGTAAACGAATCAATTCTCTCCTGCAAACAACAAAACAACAAAAATTCTTTCTTTAAAAAATTACAATTTCTATTTTAATTTGGCATATTGCTAAGCCTCTTCAAACATAAATTATATTTGCATATTTTATCATATTAAAAAAGTCACAAAAAATAGTCTTATATATTTGCATGCATTTTGAATTTAATAATTAGCTTATTAAAGTCATGAGAACTTCACCTATATTTCAAAATTTAAAAAATTATCTTGTTCTTTCTTAGTATGTAGGATTACAAACTTATACGTAAGATGTATTTTCGATATTAAATTCAAAATACAAAAAAATCTACTTTAATATCGGGAATTAGGAACTTATATGTAAGATGTAATTCCAATATTAAATAAAAAAGATAGTTTTTGTAATTTTTATATTGATATTAAAATTGTTAGGTTTTTTACATGATAATATAAGAACCTCTTTGCTAAAAAGAATTTTTTTAATATTATAAACAGACCAACAGTGTAAAAATTTTTGAATACAATTTTTATTTGGGGACTGTTGAAAAGGAAAAGATTTTAGGAAGCCACCACCATGTGGATGGGTGAAAACAAAGAGGCTATTGTTTATGGGACCCGACAGAGCTAGGCAGCTTGATTTTGTATAAATATCAAATTCTGCAGCACCAGCAGTCCAGCTTTCTTCTTCTCCAACAGTGCAACCCTCTTCTCTTGCAGTGTCTCTCCTGCTTTCCTCTACTACGTCACCGCCTGGATTCTCCTCTGCCATGGCTTGGTGAACGCCTCCTCTTGCAGCCCATGTTTGCTGCCTCTACTACCGCAAGCATTATCTCTCTTTCTCACACTCATCAAGTCATCTCCCTCAAATTAACAAACACCAATTATTTATATTGGCGTATGCAAATGCTACCTTATCTCCTAGGCCAAGGAGTTTTTGGTTTTGTTGATAGCTCCAACACATGTCCATCAACACATGTTCTTGCCCATGATGGTATCTCTCTTCAGGTAAATCCGTTTTTTCAAACCTGGAAACAACATGACCAACTCATTCTAAGTGCTCTTCTTTCCTCCCTATCTATGGAAGTTTTGCATCTTGTTGTTGGTTGTCAAAGTTCTTGTTTAGCTTGGGGCACTCTTGAGCGAGCTCTCGCTTCCACCTCCAACTCTCGTATTATGCAACTTCACGGCTCTCTTCAAGATCTTCGACAGGGTGATGAATCAGTAACTCAATTTATGCAAAAAGCGAAGGCCTTATTTGATGAATTGGCCGCTGCTGGTCGGCCAGTTTCACTTGAAGATTTCAATTTATATGTGTTTCGTGGTCTTCGGGGAGAGTTTAAAGACTTAGTTACCAGTCTTATTACCAAGGCTGAACCTTTATCATATGCAGATCTTCACAGCCATCTCCTCACACATGAATTTCTTCACAAATCTTCTACTTCCATACATGCTCCTCTGCTGCCCACACCCAGCATTCCATCTTCTGCTCTTGTTGCATAGCGCCAGACTTTTGGCAATTTTGGCCGTAGTAAGGGCCGCTTCAACGGTGGCTGGCGTCCCAACCAGTCCAACAGCAGAGGCAACCGATTTGCTGGCTCCAGACCTGATCATCGCAGCTTCCAAAACTCCTCCTTCGGTGACAATAGGCAAGGCTCTTGGCAGCGTAATAGGGGGTAGAATCCACGCTGTCAACTGTGTGAGAATTTCGGCCATACAGCTCCCCATTGCCCTCAATTCCAGCAACGAGGTTATGGCCAACAACCTACTGCCAACCTGGTGCAGCGCAATCTCTCCTCAACCGGTTCTGTTGATTGGTTTCCAGATACCGATGTCAATCAACACGTCACACCTGATCTTGCCACCTTGACCGCTTCAAAACCGTACCTTGGTAATGATAATTTGCATGTTGGTGATGGTAAGGGCCTTCCTATATCTCATCTTGGTCATACAAAAATATATACACCACATCGTTCTTTCACCTTATCTAATGTTCTTCATGTTCCTGCAATCACAAAACCTCTGCTCTCTGTTCAGAAATTTTGTCTTGATAATAATGTGTATTTTGAATTTCACCCTCGTGTGTTTTATGTCAAGGATTTCAACACCCATGAAGTCCTTCTCTCAGGTCAGAGCAAAGATGGTCTTTATGCCCTGACCAAGTCTTCTGTCACGTCAGTTCCTCAAGCCTATTGGTCTCCCTGCACTTCTGCCTCTGCCGATTTATGGCATCGTCGACCAGGTCATCCTACTTCACGTATCTTTCAATTGTTAATCTTGAAAAATAAGATTATTTGTAACAACATCCTATATTAGAATCCTATTCTGATAGATACATGAGTAACTATAATGATTACAACATCCTATATTAGAATCCTATTCTATGTTCTTTCCTAGTATGTAGGATTACGAACTTATACGTAAGATGTATTTCCAATATTAAATTCAAAATACAAAAAAAATCTACTTTAATATCAGGAATTAGGAATTTATACGTAAAATGTAATTCCAATATTAAATAAAAAGATAGTTTCTTTAATTTTTATATTGATATTAAAATTGTTAGGTTTCTTACATGATAATATAAGAACCTCTTTGCTAAATTTTTTTTTTTTATTATTATAAACAGACAACAGTGTAAAATTTTTTGAATACAATTTTTATTTGGGGACTGTTGTATTGTCTTCGTGGAAAAGGAAAGATTTTAGGAAGCCACCACGATGTGGATGGGTGAAAACAAAGAGGCTATTGTTATGGGACCCGGCAGAGGCAGCTTGATTTTGTATATATGCACGTTTTATCCATAGCTAGTGGTAATTGGCAAACGAGGAACGCACGCATGTTACGAAATTGTTTGATTTTTATTAAAATGGTCGTGCATGACACACGGATGTGTCCTAAAATACCTTCAAATGTCTAATTTTGAAATTCTTCCATACGATTCATTTTTTCCTCTAACCCAAAAACTTATTTTGATTATTTGAAACTTCTTAGAAATTATGAAGTAATGCGTTCTCACCAAGACAATAAAAAAATGGAGAAAAAGATAAGCATTATGAGATAACTTTGTCAAAGTCAAAGAAATCAATATTCCTTAATTTAAACTAAAAAAAGAAAGAAAAAAAAGTCAAGAAAATGCTGCTTGTACACGCTGGAATTGCCCTATAAAATGGTCGTTCCATCTAGGGGTGTTTCAAAAAAAACCGACCAAAACCGATTAAACCGAAAAACCGAGAAAAAATTAACCGAAAAAACCGAACCGGTAGAAAAAACCGAATAAACCGATTAAAAAATTAAAAAAACCACTCGGTCCGGTTCGGTCTCGGTTTAAGCCTTCTTAAACCGATTAAACCGGACCAAACCGAACCAATTTAATTAAATCTAAAAATATATATTAAAAAAAACATCCTAAACTTAATAATTAATACCCCTTTCCCAAAACCTTTCCAGCTACCCCTCCCCTTTTCCCTCCCCTTTTCCCGGCTTTCCCCTCCCCCCACAAAATAAAACCCAGCACTCCCAATCCCCACCCACACAACCTTTCCCTCTAAACATTTCTAAATCGTGTGATTGCATTGGAATGTCCATCACAAGTGTAGAAGGAGGGTCCCACATCCAGGACCATGATGATTGTTATTACCAAAGCTCTAATTTTTTTCACTTAAATAAGAGGAGAGGACAGGACAGAATAGGACATGTTTTATCTTATTTAATTGATTTCGGTTTTTCTGGTTTTTAAAGCTAAAAAACCGACCCGAACCGAACAAAACCGGTTCGGTTTGAACCGGTTATCGGTTCGGTTCGGGTTATATTAATAAGGAATAGAATTTTCCGGTTCGGTTAAATTTTTATGTTAAAACCGGACCGAACCGGACCGTGAACACCCCTAGTTCCATCCATGCCATCTTGCATCAAATCTCTGTAACTCACCATCTCTCCTATCGAGGAAAAGGAAAAGCACAGAATCTCTGCCTCATTTACAAACTTGCGTTACATTCTTTTGTACCCAAACAAACCTCTGTTTCACACACTAAACCCAAGCCTTATTTATCCAAGTGCCAGCTTCACACACTAAACCCAAGCCTTATTTATCCAAGTGCCAGCTTCAATACTTAGACTGCAATGGGAAGCATTGATGACTTCAGCCGTTATTCTTTCCCAGATGATTTTGTTTTCGGAACATCCTCATCAGCTTACCAGGTACATCCAGACTCTAAATTTTGCTGCTTCTAGTGCAGTAATTAGGAGGGGACAGCAGAACATTGTTTAAAATAATACTAGTTATGTTAATTAATTTTTCGTTATTATTTTATTATGATATGCAGTACGAAGGTGAAACAAACAAACATGGTAGAGGACCGGCTATATGGGACACTTTCACTGAGGAACATACAGGTACCAATCTCTCTCATTAAAATTTGTACTGCCCTCGCTAAAAGTTGAATAGAATTATGTTAATGTCCTAAGAAAACCACCATTATTAACTTTAAAATTAAATAATATTACTTTCAACGTTTGCAGAGAGAATAAATGATCATAGCAACGGAAATGTAGCTGTTTGATTTCTATCATCGCTATAAGGTATGGGAGTTCTTCATCATATTTTCGTTGTGGTTAACTATATGATGTATGCAAGTGTAATTTTTCTTAAAAAAAATTGATAAATGTAACAGGAAGATGTGCAAAGAATGAAAGAAATGGGAATGGATGCTTTCAGATTCTCCATTTCTTGGTCTAGAGTATTACCACGTAAGTTTTTATATTTTTTGAAAATTTGTTCTTAACATAGTGATAATAGTAATCACAATAGCAGGATTTGACTTTGACATCTGTTTTTCACTTACTGAATTTCCATTTGATATATAGCTTTCCATTGGATTTTTTTTTGGAAAATGCAGATGGCAGGTTAAGTGCTGGAGTAAACGAAGAAGGCATCAAATTTTTATAACGATCTCATTGATGACCTCCTTAAGAATGGTTATAACCTTTCCCTTCCCTTCAATTAATCATCACATTTTGCCAAAAATTGATGCGAAAATTCGTATACAACAAAAGGTTTATCTTGGGCGCTCCATCTGATTATATATATGATGTTTTGTAATATATAGGTTTGCAGCCTTACGTCACTCTCTTTCACTGGGATACCCCACAAGCTTTAGAAGATAAAATATGGTGGTTTCTTAAGTCCTAACATTGTGTAAGTAGCAACCTTTCGTTAATGATGCTTCAAATATCCAAACTTGTTGTAGCTTCGAAATATTATAATCTAATCTGTCATTCTGGAGACTTTGTGGACCTATGCTTCTCTAAAATTTAAAACATTCCTATAAATTTTCTCACATAAAACATTGATTTCCAGAAATGATTTCCGAGACTTTGTCGACCTTTGTTTCCAAAAGTTTGGAGACCGAGTGAAGAAAGTGGATTACTTTGAACGAGCCATGGATGTTCAGTGTTCAAGGTTATGACATGGGCACGATGGCACCCGGTAGGATTTCTGTCGTTGTAAATGATCCACACCGATCCTTAAACACTGGTGCCACTGAAGTGTATACGGTTAGCCATCATTTGTTGCTTGCTCATGCTGCGGCAGTGAAACTATACAAGGAAAAATATCAGTCATGTCAAGGTGGACAGATTGGGATAACACTTGTTTCTCACTGGTTTGAACCTTACTCAAAACAGTGAAGCTGATCAAAATGCAACCAAAAGAAGCCTCGAC
Source organism: Populus alba (assembly GCF_005239225.2). Classification (NCBI taxonomy): domain Eukaryota; kingdom Viridiplantae; phylum Streptophyta; class Magnoliopsida; order Malpighiales; family Salicaceae; genus Populus; species Populus alba. Next base: position 10,295,043 of record NC_133287.1, read on the forward strand.
TTCATGCTTGGCTGGTTAGTATTTTTTTATATATATCAAATTCAAAAGTACTTTTCTGAACTCTTAATTCTGCTAGAGAAGACCTGGTATATATGTATAAACAGAAGGTAATCAGTGTTTTTCTTCATGTTGGCAGGTTCATGGATCCTTTAACTAATGGTGACTATCCACGTAACATGCATGATTTTTGTTGGTGGAAGATTGCCCGAGTTCACTGCCGAGGAATCTAAGATGCTGAAGGGATCGTATGATTTTATTGGAATTAATTACTACACAACATATTATGCTCAAAATATTGATGCAAATTATCAGAGTGTTGGATTCATGTCCGATGCTCGTGCTAGTTGGACAGGTAACTAATGATTGATATCTTTTCTTTCTTATTCATCTTATTTTTTTCCAATTACATAACATCAATTAGATGATGTTTTATCAAGTATTAATTCATTCATTTTCTCTGTTTTTTCTTAATTTTTGCAGGAGAGAGAGATGGAATCCCAATAGGTCCACAGGCTGGTGTAAAAATGGCTTTATATTTATCCCGAAGGCATCAGCAGGCTTTTGAATTACACCAAAGACCAATACGGGAACCCAACAATTTACATTACTGAGAATGGTATGGTTGAAATGAACGATCATACATTGTGCTACGTTGAAGCTTCTTAGTACTTCTCTAACACTAAGTGTGTTCTTAATGCTTTATTTTACTGATTTTTTTTCAGGGGTTGATGACGTAAATAGCAATGCTTCATCACTAAAGGAAGCTCTTAATGATCCCATAAGAGAAAAATCTTACAAAGACCACCTCAAGAATGTTTTGAGATCCATCAAGTGAGTTAATTTTTTTCATTTATTAACTAATGATCATTGATAATAAGTTTTTTAATCCATAGCAACAATTATATTATTAGGTTACCAAATCCGTCTAACTGGGATTCAATATCTATTTATTGCAGTGAGCATGGTGTTGATGTTAAGGGATTTTTTTGCTTGGTCTTTAATGGACAATTTCGAATGGGGAAGTGGTTATGCTGTGAGGTTCGGCCTCTACTATGTTGATTTCAAAAATGATTTGAAACGATATCCTAAAAAATCAGTCAAGTGGTTCAAGCAGTTTCTTAGAAGAGACTCCCACAGCCCTATTCCACATACGTATCCTCTGATTACTTCTAATGAAACGTCGAAAATTGAAGATAGTTTGGTTCGGGATGCTAAAAGGCCAAGAAACGCCTGAATTCCTTCGGCAGGATCTGAAGTCAAAGTTGTTAGCATCTGCAAATTGGGCTTTAACGGCTGAGAGATAGAGCTCTCAGCATTAATTAATTCAGCAGAATTTGGTCACCACTTCATTCATTCAAGGCTGTGGTTAAGAATAAAAATTCATGGTTCTGGTTTTCCTTTGTTTTTGTTTAATTATGGTTTTAGAATTTAATTTGATTATTTTACTGTTGTATCATTTTTTTCATTCGATTAATATTGATTATGATTCGTTTAATAATAATACAAATCTTCTGCACCATCATTGATTATGGTTTGTTTAATATTAGTTGTTTTTTTTTCCGAAAGAAAAACGTAATATTTGACCCTAAAAAAAAAAAAAAGAAATGGATGATCAATGAAAACGAATACAAATGAAATGGACAAGCCGAAAAGACCATGAGATTGCAAAGAACAAGATATTCCTATTGATGAAATAAGGCTAGCATATTTTCTATGGCAACACCAAGATATATCCTATCAAGCAACAAATCTAGACCAAATGTGTTTGTGATTATGAAATGAATAAGCAGGTATGTCATAACCCATTTTTGGGTTATTCTCCAAATTCACCTTTTCTCTTCCAAAAAATCTCAAAATATATATTCAGACTAAAATCTTTAAAAATCTAAAAAAATTATAACATTGAGATGAGGATGTCGGAGCGCCCAGAACATGGCTAAAACTTGGTTGAGGAGGTTAGGAAATACAAAGATTGAAAATAGATAGTATATTTTTTGACATATGAAGAGCCATGTTTGACAAAAAAAAATTCAATTTGAAGAAAAAAGGTACAAAAACAAATAATTATGGACTTCATTAAATTTTATTGGAGGTTTAAGTTCATTATAAAAGTTCCAAAGGAAACAGTAACTTTAGTTGCAGCTAAGGGTGACCAAATTTGGAATCATTGTGCTGCTATAGTAGCCTCGACACCTGTTGCTTCAACCTTTTCTATTCTACCTTGAATTGTAACCTTGAATTGTACTAGTATAAGTTGTATGCAATAATATATTTCATTGAAGTTTTTATGATGAAATTACAGTTGATGTAGAATGGCATCTTCTCTTGTTCGCTTTAATTCTTCCCAGTCTCAATCTCAACCTCTTCTTCATATTTTTTTCTATCTTTCCTGAAGTTTTCTTTTTGTTAAAGGAGAGCTTAACAGTATTTTCTCCACCATATTGAATTCCCTCACATCATCTCTCCAACCAGCCTCAACGCTGTGAGGGGTAAAAAAGAATGGGATTAATTGGGAGAGTTTAAAACCTTTTTATTTGATTTTTTATTCTTTTTTTTTCTTGTATTTTTATTTTATATTGATTTATAAAAAGAAAAATTAAAAAAATCAAAAGAAAAAAAAAAGTAAGAAGAAAGAGTCCGTGATCCAATTTCTAAATCTCAATATTGATTCTTGTTGATGATCTTAAAAGCAAATGTATTGTTACACACAAAAGAATCAAATGACATGATCCATAAGTTAGCTTAGATGAGAGATGTTTGTAAGTTGAAGGTTTAATAGTGGAATACAAATAACAACGTTAGCATTGATATTAGCCAATAAAAACATGCTCGTTAAGTTCACATTAAAGACCAAGAGTTACATAATACTACTAACCAAACTAGAGCTTGGAGGTCACCTATACTTGTAAACCATTTAATTGGATTATGCTATTATACTAAAACAACGAACTTATTGAGCAATTTTCTAAATCTATTAATTAGTCTTTATGTAAATCGCAAACCTTGGTACAATGATAAGTATACCGATGAAAAAAAATACTGTTGAGGAGATGCTTTTGCCAAAACTCCCCATGTTTTTTATAAAAATATATTCTTGTACTTGGATAAAAATTTGATGAATGCAAATAAAATAATATCATGCATGTTCAGTTTATAGGTAGGAAAATACTTCAAAACATTTTATTGATTTGATAGCATTGATTAATATTTGTAAATTAATAGTTGATGAAATCCGTTTTGGAAAGTTAGTTCTTGTTAAAAAGGATTGTTCAAGTGGTTTTGATTGCAAAGTATTTAAGTATGATTAAGTATTAATGAGTTACATTCATTGAAACACTAATTCTAAGAAAAAGATCAATAAATTTAGAAAATTGTTTCAACAAGTTCATTGTCTTAGTATAATAGCTTAATCCAATTAAAGTGCTTACAAATTTGTTAAAATTTTGAAACATGCTTGTTGTTTTACCCAATTTTTGACATATGTTTTGATAATTTTTTTTTAAAATAATAATAATAATAAGGGTTTTACATGTGGCTATAACATATAGCATCAGGGCTTAATATTAAGGAAAGTTAATATTCTTACAAACTGAAGAAAGGCTTGACAGAAAGAAAGTTGAGGTTGAAATCCAAACGTGACCAAAATTGAAAGATTTAATTAAGTTTAAGGACTTAATTAAATTTCAAATAGGTTTAATTGACTTAATTAAAGTGAAAATTAAGTTTGAAAGTCAATTGGGCAAAAACTTGGAAGAAATAAATTAATTATATGGACTTACTTATACTTTTAATGGGTCTCGTGGATTCAATAAAGGACTCAATTTAAGAAAATAAAGTTTGGATGCCTAATTCAGATCAATTCGCTATTTTTTTAGCAAGATGGTTATGGAAAAGGGTAACATAGCAGTTCCAATGGGGTTGATCTGTTGATGTCATCTTTTACAAGAAGGATTCCACACGAAAAAATTTAGAAGAGTTAGCCATCTAATTTCTAAATTTCACTATTGATTCTTAAGGATAATCTTAAAAGGAAAGGTATAGTTACACGCTTAGAGGAGAGACGTTTATAGCTTGAAGGTTATTCAGTGGAATACAAGTAACAACATGAGCAATAATATTAACTAATAAAGACCTGTGCTCACTAATAATGCCTATGTAGGATTAGGGTAGTTACAAAATTTAATGAAGGACGCTGTATAGTTAGTTGGAATTGTTCGTTTGTTACTTGCATGGATAGTTAAAACTACTATGTTATTACAATTGTGTTGGAAAAGTAGTAGGAGGATGGAACTGCAGTTGAAGCAGAATTACATCTTCTCTTGTTCGCTTTAATTCATCCCAGTCTCAATCTCAATCTCTTATTCTTCTTCTACTTCTTCTTCTTATCTTTCCTAAAGGGTTTGTTTGTTTGTTTTGTTAAAGGAGAGCTTAACACTATTTTCTCCACCATATTGAATTCCCTCACATCATCTCTCCAACCAGCCTCAACGCTGTGAGGGGTAAAAAAAGAATGGGATTAATTGGGAGAGTTTTAAAACCTTTTATTTTGATTTTTTTTTCTTGTATTTTTCTTTTATATTGATTTAAAAAGAAAAATTTAAAAAAATCAAAAGAAAAAAAAAAGTAAGAAGAAAAGAGTCCGCGATCCAATTTCTAAATCTCAATATTGATTCTTGCTGATGATCTTAAAAGCAAATGTATTGTTACACGCAAAAGAATCAAATGACATGATCGATAAGTTAGCTTAGATGAGAGATGTTTGTAAGTTGAAGGTTTAATAGTGGAATACAAATAACAAACGTTAGCATTGATGTTAGCCAATAAAAAACATGCTCGTTAAGTTCACATTAAAGACCAAGAGTTACATAATACTACTAACCAAACTAGAGCTTGCAGGTCACCTATACTTGTAAACCATTTAATTGGATTATGCTATTATACTAAAACAACGAACTTATTGAGCAATTTTCTAAATCTATTAATTAGTCTTTATGTAAATGTAACTCATAATTACTTAATTATGCTTGAATATGTTTCTATCAAAAACCACTTGAACACTTCTTTTTTAACAAGAACTAACTTCCTGAAACGGATTTCATCAACTCTTAACATACAAATGTTTAATCAATGCTATCAAATCAATAGAATGTGTTGAAGTATTTTCTTACCTATAAATTTGACTTACATGGTATTATTTTATTTGCATCCATCAAATTTGTATCCAAGTACAAGAATATATTTCTCTAAAAAAAATGGGAAGTTCTGGCAGAAGCATCTCCTCAACACTATTTCTTTTTATGGGTATACTTATGATCATTACACCGGGGTTTGCGATTCGTACTAATGAAGAAAATCCAGAGCTTTCTCAACATTTGGAAGAGTGCCACACAAAGGTGACAAAGCGTTGTGCAATAGAAATCTCTAATGGTATATACAACAACAATACTCCATCAGAATATTGTTGCCAAAAGCATATAACAACCGGGAAAGCATGCCATGATGATTTCATAAAACTATTCATTTCAAAAGTTCCGAAGGAAAAGGTAACTTTTGTTGCAGCCAAGGGTGACCAAATCTGGAACCATTGTGCTGCTATTGTAGCCTCGGCACCTGCTGCTTCACCCCTTTCTATTCTACCTTGAATTGTAGGGGTTTAAGTTGTATGCAATAATAGGTGTCTTTATGGTGCAAGGTGACATTGAAGTGATTGGATAACCATTTTTGTTACTTCCATCTTTCTTTCTTTTTTACTATGTTTTGTTTTCTCATAAGACAACCTCATGGGTGGAGCACTTGTTGGATTTGATATAAATGTTTATGCATTTAAATACGAAGCTTTATTTTCATTTTGTCATAAGACAACCTAACGGGTCGAGCATTTGTTGGATTTGATATAAATATTTATGTATTTAGATATGAAGTTTTATTTTTATTTTCTCATAAATGGGCTGAGCTCGGGACACAATAATTTTGTGGATTGTAATAATAAAAAAAAAAATCTTTTCCCAAGTTTTACTTTCATTTTATTCCTCTTACATTGGGTTTTGTTTTAGGATCAAACTTGATGGTCTGTTTCACTTGGGTTTATATAGGGTTCCAGCGGTGTCAAGGAAAAAATCTTACACTCAGTTGATGCTTGATATCATAACCCAATTTTCGGATCTCCCCAAGATTATTTGATAAAAAAAGTACATTTTTTTCATTTAAAAAATCTAAAAAACTCATAAAATAAAAATTCAAAAATATTTTTTGAAAACGAGGAGATAAGTTTATAAGCTTTAACAGGTCAAAAAGCCAGAAGAATAGTTCACATCGTGAGTATTCTTACAAGACAAACTGAAGAAAGGCTTGACAGAAAGAAAGTTGAGGTTGAAATCCAAACGTGACCAAAATTGAAAGATTTAATTAAGTTTAAGGACTTAATTAAATTTCAAATAGGTTTAATTGACTTAATTAAAGTGAAAATTAAGTTTTTGAAAGTCAATTGGGCAAAACTTGGAAGAAATAATTAATTATATGGACTTACTTATACTTTTTAATGGGTCTCGTGGATTCAATAAAGGACTCAATTTAAGAAAAATAAAAGTTTGGATGCCTAATTCAGATCAATTCGCTATTTTTTAGCAAGATGGTTATGGAAAAGGGTAACATAGCAGTTCCAATGGGGTTGATCTGTTGATGTCATCTTTACAAGAAGGATTCCACACGAAAAAATTTAGAAGAGTTAGCCATCTAATTTCTAAATTTCACTATTGATTCTTAAGGATAATCTTAAAAGGAAAGGTATAGTTTACACGCTTAGAGGAGAGACGTTTATAGCTTGAAGGTTATTCAGTGGAATACAAGTAACAACATGAGCAATAATATTAACTAATAAAGACCTGTGCTCACTAATAATGCCTATGTAGGATTAGGGTAGTTACAAAATTTAATGAAGGACGCTGTATAGTTAGTTGGAATTGTTCGTTTGTTACTTGCATGGATAGTTAAACTACTATGTATTACAATTGTGTTGGAAAAGTAGTAGGAGGATGGAACTGCAGTTGAAGCAGAATTACATCTTCTCTTGTTCGCTTTAATTCATCCCAGTCTCAATCTCAATCTCTTATTCTTCTTCTACTTCTTCTTCTTATCTTTCCTAAAGGGTTTGTTTGTTTGTTTTGTTAAAGGAGAGCTTAACACTATTTTCTCCACCATATTGAATTCCCTCACATCATCTCTCCAACCAGCCTCAACGCTGTGAGGGGTAAAAAAAGAATGGGATTAATTGGGAGAGTTTAAAACCTTTTTATTTGATTTTTTTTTCTTGTATTTTTCTTTTATATTGATTTATAAAAAGAAAAAATTAAAAAAATCAAAAGAAAAAAAAAAGTAAGAAGAAAGAGTCTGCGATCCAATTTCTAAATCTCAATATTGATTCTTGCTGATGATCTTAAAAGCAAATGTATTGTTACACGCAAAAGAATCAAATGACATGATCGATAAGTTAGCTTAGATGAGAGATGTTTGTAAGTTGAAGGTTTAATAGTGGAATACAAATAACAACGTTAGCATTGATGTTAGCCAATAAAAACATGCTCGTTAAGTTCACATTAAAGACCAAGAGTTACATAATACTACTAACCAAACTAGAGCTTGCAGGTCACCTATACTTGTAAACCATTTAATTGGATTATGCTATTATACTAAAACAACGAACTTATTGAGCAATTTTCTAAATCTATTAATTAGTCTTTATGTAAATGTAACTCATAATTACTTAATTATGCTTGAATATGTTTCTATCAAAACCACTTGAACACTTCTTTTTAACAAGAACTAACTTCCTGAAACGGATTTCATCAACTCTTAACATACAAATGTTAATCAATGCTATCAAATCAATAGAATGTGTTGAAGTATTTTCTTACCTATAAATTTGACTTACATGGTATTATTTTATTTGCATCCATCAAATTTGTATCCAAGTACAAGAATATATTTCTCTAAAAAAAAATGGGAAGTTCTGGCAGAAGCATCTCCTCAACACTATTTCTTTTTATGGGTATACTTATGATCATTACACCGGGGTTTGCGATTCGTACTAATGAAGAAAATCCAGAGCTTTCTCAACATTTGGAAGAGTGCCACACAAAGGTGACAAAGCGTTGTGCAATAGAAATCTCTAATGGTATATACAACAACAATACTCCATCAGAATATTGTTGCCAAAAGCATATAACAACCGGGAAAGCATGCCATGATGATTTCATAAAACTATTCATTTCAAAAGTTCCGAAGGAAAAGGTAACTTTTGTTGCAGCCAAGGGTGACCAAATCTGGAACCATTGTGCTGCTATTGTAGCCTCGGCACCTGCTGCTTCACCCCTTTCTATTCTACCTTGAATTGTAGGGGTTTAAGTTGTATGCAATAATAGGTGTCTTTATGGTGCAAGGTGACATTGAAGTGATTGGATAACCATTTTGTTACTTCCATCTTTCTTTCTTTTTTACTATGTTTTGTTTTCTCATAAGACAACCTCATGGGTGGAGCACTTGTTGGATTTGATATAAATGTTTATGCATTTAAATACGAAGCTTTATTTTCATTTTGTCATAAGACAACCTAACGGGTCGAGCATTTGTTGGATTTGATATAAATATTTATGTATTTAGATATGAAGTTTTATTTTTATTTTCTCATAAATGGGCTGAGCTCGGGACACAATAATTTTGTGGATTGTAATAATAAAAAAAAAAAATCTTTTCCCAAGTTTTACTTTCATTTTATTCCTCTTACATTGGGTTGTTTTAGGATCAAACTTGATGGTCTGTTTCACTTGGGTTTATATAGGGTTCCAGCGGTGTCAAGGAAAAAAATCTTACACTCAGTTGATGCTTGATATCATAACCCAATTTCGGATCTCCCAAGATTATTTGATAAAAAAACATTTTTTCATTTAAAAATCTAAAAAACTCATAAAATAAAAATTCAAAAATATTTTTTTGAAACGAGGAGATAAGTTTATAAGCTTTAACAGGTCAAAAAGCCAGAAGAATAGTCACATCGTGATATTCTTACAAGACAAACTGAAGAAAGGCTTGACAGAAAGAAAGTTGAGGTTGAAATCCAAACGTGACCAAAATTGAAAGATTTAATTAAGTTTAAGGACTTAATTAAATTTCAAATAGGTTTAATTGACTTAATTAAAGTGAAAATTAAGTTTGAAAGTCAATTGGGCAAAACTTGGAAGAAATAATTAATTATATGGACTTACTTATACTTTTAATGGGTCTCGTGGATTCAATAAAGGACTCAATTTAAGAAAAATAAAGTTTGGATGCCTAATTCAGATCAATTCGCTATTTTTTAGCAAGATGGTTATGGAAAAGGGTAACATAGCAGTTCCAATGGGGTTGATCTGTTGATGTCATCTTTACAAGAAGGATTCCACAGGAAAAAATTTAGAAGAGTTAGCCATCTAATTTCTAAATTTCACTATTGATTCTTAAGGATAATCTTAAAAGGAAAGGTATAGTTACACGCTTAGAGGAGAGACGTTTATAGCTTGAAGGTTATTCAGTGGAATACAAGTAACAACATTAGCAATAATATTAACTAATAAAGACCTGTGCTCACTAATAATGCCTATGTAGGATTAGGGTAGTTACAAAATTTAATGAAGGACGTTGTATAGTTAGTTGGAATTGTTCGTTTGTTACTTGCATGGATAGTTAAACTACTATGTATTACAATTGTGTTGGAAAAGTAGTAGGAGGATGGAACTGCAGTTGAAGCAGAATTACATCTTCTCTTGTTCGCTTTAATTCTTCCCAGTCTCAATCTCAATCTCAATCTCTTATTCTTCTTCTACTTCTTCTTCTTATCTTTCCTAAAGGGTTTGTTTGTTTGTTTGTTTTGTTAAAGGAGAGCTTAACACTATTTTCTCCACCATATTGAATTCCCTCACATCATCTCTCCAACCAGCCTCAACGCTGTGAGGGGTAAAAAAGAATGGGATTAATTGGGAGAGTTTAAAACCTTTTTATTTGATTTTTTTTTCTTGTATTTTTCTTTTATATTGATTTATAAAAAGAAAAATTAAAAAAATCAAAAGAAAAAAAAAAGTAAGAAGAAAGAGTCCGCGATCCAATTTCTAAATCTCAATATTGATTCTTGCTGATGATCTTAAAAGCAAATGTATTGTTACACGCAAAAGAATCAAATGACATGATCGATAAGTTAGCTTAGATGAGAGATGTTTGTAAGTTGAAGGTTTAATAGTGGAATACAAATAACAACGTTAGCATTGATGTTAGCCAATAAAAACATGCTCGTTAAGTTCACATTAAAGACCAAGAGTTACATAATACTACTAACCAAACTAGAGCTTGCAGGTCACCTATACTTGTAAACCATTTAATTGGATTATGCTATTATACTAAAACAACGAACTTATTGAGCAATTTTCTAAATCTATTAATTAGTCTTTATGTAAATGTAACTCATAATTACTTAATTATGCTTGAATATGTTTCTATCAAAACCACTTGAACACTTCTTTTTAACAAGAACTAACTTCCTGAAACGGATTTCATCAACTCTTAACATACAAATGTTAATCAATGCTATCAAATCAATAGAATGTGTTGAAGTATTTTCTTACCTATAAATTTGACTTACATGGTATTATTTTATTTGCATCCATCAAATTTTTATCCAAGTACAAGAATATATTTCTCTAAAAAAAAATGGGAAGTTCTGGCAGAAGCATCTCCTCAACACTATTTCTTTTTATGGGTATACTTATGATCATTACACCGGGGTTTGCGATTCGTACTAATGAAGAAAATCCAGAGCTTTCTCAACATTTGGAAGAGTGCCACACAAAGGTGACAAAGCGTTGTGCAATAGAAATCTCTAATGGTATATACAACAACAATACTCCATCAGAATATTGTTGCCAAAAGCATATAACAACCGGGAAAGCATGCCATGATGATTTCATAAAACTATTCATTTCAAAAGTTCCGAAGGAAAAGGTAACTTTTGTTGCAGCCAAGGGTGACCAAATCTGGAACCATTGTGCTGCTATTGTAGCCTCGGCACCTGCTGCTTCACCCCTTTCTATTCTACCTTGAATTGTAGGGGTTTAAGTTGTATGCAATAATAGGTGTCTTTATGGTGCAAGGTGACATTGAAGTGATTGGATAACCATTTTGTTACTTCCATCTTTCTTTCTTTTTTACTATGTTTTGTTTTCTCATAAGACAACCTCATGGGTGGAGCACTTGTTGGATTTGATATAAATGTTTATGCATTTAAATACGAAGCTTTATTTTCATTTTGTCATAAGACAACCTAACGGGTCGAGCATTTGTTGGATTTGATATAAATATTTATGTATTTAGATATGAAGTTTTATTTTTATTTTCTCATAAATGGGCTGAGCTCAGGACACAATAATTTTGTGGATTGTAATAATAAAAAAAAAAATCTTTTCCCAAGTTTTACTTTCATTTTATTCCTCTTACATTGGGTTGTTTTAGGATCAAACTTGATGGTCTGTTTCACTTGGGTTTATATAGGGTTCCAGCGGTGTCAAGGAAAAAATCTTACACTCAGTTGATGCTTGATATCATAACCCAATTTCGGATCTCCCAAGATTATTTGATAAAAAAGTACATTTTTTCATTTAAAAATCTAAAAAACTCATAAAATAAAAATTCAAAAATATTTTTTGAAACGAGGAGATAAGTTTATAAGCTTTAACAGGTCAAAAAGCCAGAAGAATAGTCACATCGTGATATTCTTACAAGACAAACTGAAGAAAGGCTTGACAGAAAGAAAGTTGAGGTTGAAATCCAAACGTGACCAAAATTGAAAGATTTAATTAAGTTTAAGGACTTAATTAAATTTCAAATAGGTTTAATTGACTTAATTAAAGTGAAAATTAAGTTTGAAAGTCAATTGGGCAAAACTTGGAAGAAATAATTAATTATATGGACTTACTTATACTTTTAATGGGTCTCGTGGATTCAATAAAGGACTCAATTTAAGAAAAATAAAGTTTGGATGCCTAATTCAGATCAATTCGCTATTTTTTAGCAAGATGGTTATGGAAAAGGGTAACATAGCAGTTCCAATGGGGTTGATCTGTTGATGTCATCTTTACAAGAAGGATTCCACAGGAAAAAATTTAGAAGAGTTAGCCATCTAATTTCTAAATTTCACTATTGATTCTTAAGGATAATCTTAAAAGGAAAGGTATTTTTACACGTTTAGAGGAGAGACGTTTATAGCTTGAAGGTTATTCAGTTGAATACAAGTAACAACATGAGCAATAATATTAACTAATAAAGACCTGTGCTCACTAATAATGCCTATGTAGGATTAGGGTAGTTACAAAATTTAATGAAGGACGCTGTATAGTTAGTTGGAATTGTTCGTTTGTTACTTGCATGGATAGTTAAACTACTATGTATTACAATTGTGTTGGAAAAGTAGTAGGAGGATGGAACTGCAGTTGAAGCAGAATTACATCTTCTCTTGTTCGCTTTAATTCATCCCAGTCTCAATCTCAATCTCTTATTCTTCTTCTACTTCTTCTTCTTATCTTTCCTAAAGGGTTTGTTTGTTTGTTTTGTTAAAGGAGAGCTTAACACTATTTTCTCCACCATATTGAATTCCCTCACATCATCTCTCCAACCAGCCTCAACGCTGTGAGGGGTAAAAAAGAATGGGATTAATTGGGAGAGTTTAAAACCTTTTTATTTGATTTTTTTTTCTTGTATTTTTCTTTTATATTGATTTATAAAAAGAAAAATTAAAAAAATCAAAAGAAAAAAAAAAAAGTAAGAAGAAAGAGTCCGCGATCCAATTTCTAAATCTCAATATTGATTCTTGCTGATGATCTTAAAAGCAAATGTATTGTTACACGCAAAAGAATCAAATGACATGATCGATAAGTTAGCTTAGATGAGAGATGTTTGTAAGTTGAAGGTTTAATAGTGGAATACAAATAACAACGTTAGCATTGATGTTAGCCAATAAAAACATGCTCGTTAAGTTCACATTAAAGACCAAGAGTTACATAATACTACTAACCAAACTAGAGCTTGCAGGTCACCTATACTTGTAAACCATTTAATTGGATTATGCTATTATACTAAAACAACGAACTTATTGAGCAATTTTCTAAATCTATTAATTAGTCTTTATGTAAATGTAACTCATAATTACTTAATTATGCTTGAATATGTTTCTATCAAAACCACTTGAACACTTCTTTTTAACAAGAACTAACTTCCTGAAACGGATTTCATCAACTCTTAACATACAAATGTTAATCAATGCTATCAAATCAATAGAATGTGTTGAAGTATTTTCTTACCTATAAATTTGACTTACATGGTATTATTTTATTTGCATCCATCAAATTTTTATCCAAGTACAAGAATATATTTCTCTAAAAAAAATGGGAAGTTCTGGCAGAAGCATCTCCTCAACACTATTTCTTTTTATGGGTATACTTATGATCATTACACCGGGGTTTGCGATTCGTACTAATGAAGAAAATCCAGAGCTTTCTCAACATTTGGAAGAGTGCCACACAAAGGTGACAAAGCGTTGTGCAATAGAAATCTCTAATGGTATATACAACAACAATACTCCATCAGAATATTGTTGCCAAAAAGCATATAACAACCGGGAAAGCATGCCATGATGATTTCATAAAACTATTCATTTCAAAAGTTCCGAAGGAAAAGGTAACTTTTGTTGCAGCCAAGGGTGACCAAATCTGGAACCATTGTGCTGCTATTGTAGCCTCGGCACCTGCTGCTTCACCCCTTTCTATTCTACCTTGAATTGTAGGGGTTTAAGTTGTATGCAATAATAGGTGTCTTTATGGTGCAAGGTGACATTGAAGTGATTGGATAACCATTTTGTTACTTCCATCTTTCTTTCTTTTTTACTATGTTTTGTTTTCTCATAAGACAACCTCATGGGTGGAGCACTTGTTGGATTTGATATAAATGTTTATGCATTTAAATACGAAGCTTTATTTTCATTTTGTCATAAGACAACCTAACGGGTCGAGCATTTGTTGGATTTGATATAAATATTTATGTATTTAGATATGAAGTTTTATTTTTATTTTCTCATAAATGGGCTGAGCTCGGGACACAATAATTTTGTGGATTGTAATAAAAAAAAAAAAAAATCTTTTCCCAAGTTTTACTTTCATTTTATTCCTCTTACATTGGGTTGTTTTAGGATCAAACTTGATGGTCTGTTTCACTTGGGTTTATATAGGGTTCCAGCGGTGTCAAGGAAAAAATCTTACACTCAGTTGATGCTTGATATCATAACCCAATTTCGGATCTCCCAAGATTATTTGATAAAAAAGTACATTTTTTCATTTAAAAATCTAAAAAACTCATAAAATAAAAATTCAAAAATATTTTTTGAAACGAGGAGATAAGTTTATAAGCTTTAACAGGTCAAAAAAGCCAGAAGAATAGTCACATCGTGATATTCTTACAAGACAAACTGAAGAAAGGCTTGACAGAAAGAAAGTTGAGGTTGAAATCCAAACGTGACCAAAATTGAAAGATTTAATTAAGTTTAAGGACTTAATTAAATTTCAAATAGGTTTAATTGACTTAATTAAAGTGAAAATTAAGTTTGAAAGTCAATTGGGCAAAACTTGGAAGAAATAATTAATTATATGGACTTACTTATACTTTTAATGGGTCTCGTGGATTCAATAAAGGACTCAATTTAAGAAAAATAAAGTTTGGATGCCTAATTCAGATCAATTCGCTATTTTTTTAGCAAGATGGTTATGGAAAAGGGTAACATAGCAGTTCCAATGGGGTTGATCTGTTGATGTCATCTTTACAAGAAGGATTCCACACGAAAAAATTTAGAAGAGTTAGCCATCTAATTTCTAAATTTCACTATTGATTCTTAAGGATAATCTTAAAAGGAAAGGTATAGTTACACGCTTAGAGGAGAGACGTTTATAGCTTGAAGGTTATTCAGTGGAATACAAGTAACAACATGAGCAATAATATTAACTAATAAAGACCTGTGCTCACTAATAATGCCTATGTAGGATTAGGGTAGTTACAAAATTTAATGAAGGACGCTGTATAGTTAGTTGGAATTGTTCGTTTGTTACTTGCATGGATAGTTAAACTACTATGTATTACAATTGTGTTGGAAAAGTAGTAGGAGGATGGAACTGCAGTTGAAGCAGAATTACATCTTCTCTTGTTCGCTTTAATTCATCCCAGTCTCAATCTCAATCTCTTATTCTTCTTCTACTTCTTCTTCTTATCTTTCCTAAAGGGTTTGTTTGTTTGTTTTGTTAAAGGAGAGCTTAACACTATTTTCTCCACCATATTGAATTCCCTCACATCATCTCTCCAACCAGCCTCAACGCTGTGAGGGGTAAAAAAGAATGGGATTAATTGGGAGAGTTTAAAACCTTTTTATTTGATTTTTTTTTCTTGTATTTTTCTTTTATATTGATTTATAAAAAGAAAAATTAAAAAAAATCAAAAGAAAAAAAAAAGTAAGAAGAAAGAGTCCGCGATCCAATTTCTAAATCTCAATATTGATTCTTGCTGATGATCTTAAAAGCAAATGTATTGTTACACGCAAAAGAATCAAATGACATGATCGATAAGTTAGCTTAGATGAGAGATGTTTGTAAGTTGAAGGTTTAATAGTGGAATACAAATAACAACGTTAGCATTGATGTTAGCCAATAAAAAACATGCTCGTTAAGTTCACATTAAAGACCAAGAGTTACATAATACTACTAACCAAACTAGAGCTTGCAGGTCACCTATACTTGTAAACCATTTAATTGGATTATGCTATTATACTAAAACAACGAACTTATTGAGCAATTTTCTAAATCTATTAATTAGTCTTTATGTAAATGTAACTCATAATTACTTAATTATGCTTGAATATGTTTCTATCAAAACCACTTGAACACTTCTTTTTAACAAGAACTAACTTCCTGAAACGGATTTCATCAACTCTTAACATACAAATGTTAATCAATGCTATCAAATCAATAGAATGTGTTGAAGTATTTTCTTACCTATAAATTTGACTTACATGGTATTATTTTATTTGCATCCATCAAATTTTTATCCAAGTACAAGAATATATTTCTCTAAAAAAAAATGGGAAGTTCTGGCAGAAGCATCTCCTCAACACTATTTCTTTTTATGGGTATACTTATGATCATTACACCGGGGTTTGCGATTCGTACTAATGAAGAAAATCCAGAGCTTTCTCAACATTTGGAAGAGTGCCACACAAAGGTGACAAAGCGTTGTGCAATAGAAATCTCTAATGGTATATACAACAACAATACTCCATCAGAATATTGTTGCCAAAAGCATATAACAACCGGGAAAGCATGCCATGATGATTTCATAAAACTATTCATTTCAAAAGTTCCGAAGGAAAAGGTAACTTTTGTTGCAGCCAAGGGTGACCAAATCTGGAACCATTGTGCTGCTATTGTAGCCTCGGCACCTGCTGCTTCACCCCTTTCTATTCTACCTTGAATTGTAGGGGTTTAAGTTGTATGCAATAATAGGTGTCTTTATGGTGCAAGGTGACATTGAAGTGATTGGATAACCATTTTGTTACTTCCATCTTTCTTTCTTTTTTACTATGTTTTGTTTTCTCATAAGACAACCTCATGGGTGGAGCACTTGTTGGATTTGATATAAATGTTTATGCATTTAAATACGAAGCTTTATTTTCATTTTGTCATAAGACAACCTAACGGGTCGAGCATTTGTTGGATTTGATATAAATATTTATGTATTTAGATATGAAGTTTTATTTTTATTTTCTCATCAATGGGCTGAGCTCGGGACACAATAATTTTGTGGATTGTAATAATAATAAAAAAAAATCTTTTCCCAAGTTTTACTTTCATTTTATTCCTCTTACATTGGGTTGTTTTAGGATCAAACTTGATGGTCTGTTTCACTTGGGTTTATATAGGGTTCCAGCGGTGTCAAGGAAAAAAATCTTACACTCAGTTGATGCTTGATATCATAACCCAATTTCGGATCTCCCAAGATTATTTGATAAAAAAGTACATTTTTTCATTTAAAAATCTAAAAAACTCATAAAATAAAAATTCAAAAATATTTTCTGAAACGAGGAGATAAGTTTATAAGCTTTAACAGGTCAAAAAGCCAAAAGAATAGTCACATCGTGATATTCTTACAAGACAAACTGAAGAAAGGCTTGACAGAAAGAAAGTTGAGGTTGAAATCCAAACGTGACCAAAATTGAAAGATTTAATTAAGTTTAAGGACTTAATTAAATTTCAAATAGGTTTAATTGACTTATTTAAAGTGCAAATTACGTTTGAAAGTCAATTGGGCAAAACTTGATGGTCTGTTTCACTTGGGTTTATATAGGGTTCTAGCGGTGTCAAGGAAAAAATATGACGCTCGGTTAATGCTTGATATCATAACCCAATTTCATATCTCCCAAAATTATTTGATAAAAAAGTACATTTTTTCATTTAAAAATCTAAAAAAACTCATAAATTAAAAATTCAAAAATATTTTTAATCTTAGTGCTCCTACCATTTTGTGTGATAATTTTAGTGATACCTATCTCTTTGTATATCCTATCTTTCATGCTCGTACTAAGCATGTTGAAGTGGATTATCACTTTTTCCGTGTTCGTGTTGCCAAGAAAGATATTAAAATTCGTTTAGTTCCCTCTCGGAATCAACTTTTCGATGTCTTCACTAAACCGCTTCTTGTTGCATCCTTTACTGCTTTTCGTTTCAAGCTTTGGGTTGATCCCCCACCCTCAACTTGAGGGGGCATATTATTGAATGTATATCATGTATCTATCAGAATAGAAAATTAATATAGGATGTTGTAATCCCTATAGTTACTGTAGTGTTCTGCTGTGTGTATATAAATAGAAAGGTTGGCTAAGGCATAACCTAATACATTCCATTATTCTCAACTGTTCTTGTTAAAAAGGAGTGTTCAAGTGGTTTTGAGTGCAAAGTATTTAAGTATAATTATGTACTTAAGTATAATTAAGCATTCATTGAAACACTAATTCTAAGAAAAAGATTGATAAATTTAGAAAATTGTTCAATAAGTTCATTGTCTTAGTATAATAGCTTAATCCAATTAAAGTGCTTACAAATTTGTTAAAATTTTGAAACATTCTGACATCCATTGCATGCTAATTAAATGGTTTACAAATAGAGATAACATACAAACTATAGTTACATTAATATTATTATGTAACTCTTATTCTTTAATGTAGGTTTAATGTGAACTTAACCTATGTATTTATCTTACCTTAAATGTAATTAGTACCAGTAATAAAATGCTACAGCACAATATAAGAGATTATGAACAAGTTTTGGAGTTCTCAACTAATCGAGTCTATCTTCTATATATTTCATGGATCCCTAAGATTTGTGAAAATTCTAGAACTTTGCCAAGTTGCCCCAACCTGAAACTCACCCAAGTCAGTCACGGACTCCTCTCTCCCTCTCACCTTCCTAGGCATTGCTTGGTTCAAATTTCCTCCAGCTCAACGAATTATATTTTATGAGCTCACCGAGTCAAGTTAAACCTTATTCAATTTAGTAATACTCCCCAGGCTCAAAAAATTACTCTCCCAAACACTATTCCACAATCTCCCACTTGTTGTCCACCTAGTGTGGCTAGAAAACTCCCCAAAACCCATCCTCTTATACACTTCAAGTGATGCAATTTCACAAGCCATAGCCGAGTCAAATGCAGACATGGGTCATCTCTCAGGAATGAAACTCGGCAAGCCATCAAATTGTTTCCATATTTCCCTGAGCTGCCTACATCTGACACTAAAGCTTCAGTGATTGCTTTGCAAATAATAGTGTTTCTTAACAAAGGGTTTTCTATTACCATCGTTTGTCATCATGGAATTCTTGATAGGAAATCTGCTACAACTTTCATCAAGGCATATGCTTATATATGGAAACACTTAGAATATGATCAATAACCTTTGTTACCTAGTGAGCTAACCCAATTTTTGGTCAGGGGAGTTATCAAGGATGCATATGGACTTGAAATGATCTTCTTGAACCAATGGTTATCACTGACCAGGTCGGATATAAAGACAAAAACAATAAAAATAAAATTTATTTAGTTTAAGAGACAGAGATAATATAATGACTCTCGGGCTTTCAAGAGCTTTATCCTCATTTCCAATAATCAAGTACCTTAGACTTTATTTGCAAAGCCCAAAACTCTATTCCACAGCATGATTTTGTGTTAATGGTCAGATATAATAGTTTCTTTTATTGCCACCTCTTAAGTTTCAATTCATTAAACTTTCCAGGTTTCTCACCATGCATGATAGAAGATGATTGTAGAATTATCACTACCAAAATAGTACTTGTGTAAGAAACATTGATTGGCATAACCAAATCTTGAGTAGAATGAGTAGAAGACACTATATAATCTATAAAAAAAATAGTCAATAATATTTATAAATAAATATTTTAGCTCCACAATAAACAAGTAATAAAATTAAAACATGTAAAAGAGGAACTTTTAAAATAAAAATATTTAAACTATGAAAGATAAAATCCACAATCATTCATTTTCTTGGGTTACTATGTTAAGCCCTATCTTATTCACTAAGATTTATTCAATTATCATTATTTCATTTATAAATTGTATCGTATACAAAAATAGTATTATATGAATAATACTTTCAATATGTAAGTTCCCAAAACAACGGTTGGGCCAACATCGGTTATTTTTCAAAAACCAAAAAAGAATTCCAATTTTTTTTCTCAAAAATCCTTTCAAAATTTATGATTTTCTCATGTATTTTTCTACCAATTTTGATTAATAATTAGTTTATATTTATACTATAAAAATATAAATCAGGTATTAGAATACCCGACTTTCTCTGAAATATTGCAAAAAAAATTGTATAGAAAAAAAAACAATAAAACAATATCTTGTTTTTATGCATGCAACCAAGTCTCTTAAAAAATATAAGAAATTTCATACGTATTTTCATACAAAACAAAAATTAAAAAGAAATATGAATTAGCATATATTTTTTTCTTTTAATAACCAGTTTATTATAGTCATGAGAATTAGGCCCATATTTCAAAAATACCATAAAAATATCTTATTTTTATGCATGCAACCAAGTCTCTCAAAAAATATAAGAAATTTCATATCCTATTTTCATACAAAACAAAAATTAAAAAGAAATATGAATTAGCATGCATTTCTGGCTTTAATAACCATTTTATTAAAGCCATGAGAACTAGGCTTATATATACCAAAAAAATATTTTGTTAAACGTATTCTTGATATTAAAAAGATAGTTTCTTTTATATATACATTAGAACATATATGTTTTTACCCGATAAGATATGAATCTTGTTACAGATTAGGACTTTTTTAAAACCTTAGATAGACCAACAATTAGAAAACACGACAATACCTTACTTTTTTATCAGACAATTAAACAATGCAGCTTACCTTAGGTAGGGCGTATTTGTGGTGTTAATAGCTTTCCTTTATGCAACCCATCCCTATACCCAATCTCTAAGACCAATTAGGGTTTCTAGTGACCAAAATAGTAGGTGGCGACTCTCATTCCTGCTTTTCACAGATAAAAGATAAGAATTCCTTGTCTCCTCCAATTTCTTTATTTCTAGATATATACATGAAGTGGAATATCGCCGCAACGCCACACATGTGCGATATATATTATTTTATTCGAACTTTTTTCTTATGCCCCAAAATGGGTAATAACAAGAATATCCCAGTAATTAAGTTCGCAATGCTTATTATTACAAAAAAGGATAAAAAAGAATGTGATGTTATGAGCCAGTTGAGTTTCAATTATGATCCCACTAAGGTAGCATTTCATTACTATTTGAAGAAAAAATAAAGAAACGAAGACAATAAAGATTGAGGAGACAATATAAAAAGAAGATGAAGATAAAATTGTATTTGGTAGTGGTGTACAAGACAAAGTATTTGTCTTTGTATTATGCTTGGTTATGGTCAACAAGACAAAATAAAATATGAAAAATATCTATTTTACCATTAATATGTCAAACTTATATATTTTAAAAGTAACTAGATTTTTTTTTTTACTTTAGTTTATATTGAGTGTCAGAATTAATAATATTATAATAACTCTAGTTATAAAACCAGGATTGTCCATGTGGGTTGACCCGAAACCTTGTTGACCCAATGTGTAGATTGCATCGAGTTTAAGAAAAATAGAGTAATAATTAATTTGACCAGACTCAATCAAAATCCCAGGTCGACCCGGGATAAAACACAAGTTAAGAACCCGTTGACTTTTTATGAATTTTTTTGTGGTAAAAACAAGGTTGCTTTTATTATTTTTAATTTTTTTTAAGGTTAACCAGTATGGCCTTCCCAACTTGTAACCGAGACTTTGCCTTTGACGAACTCTTAAGTCAGGTTTAAAAACTATGATAATAATCACTTTTATCTATACATTGACTCTAGTTAACCTCAGTTCACCCTATAGACCCGTGACCCGAGCCTTCCCTTAATTGACTTCTAAATTGGGTTTTAAAACTATTAGAATAACAACTTTTATTCTTTTATTGACTTGGATTAACCCTAGTTAATCCTCTCGATCTGTGACTCGGGCTTTCCTTTAGTTAAATTTTGAATTAAGTTTTAAAAATATAATAATAACCACTTTTATTCTTTCATTGACTTGGATTAACCTTGGTTAACCCTCTCGATTTGTGACTCGGATCTTCCTTTAGTTAACTCTCGAATTGAGTTTTAAAAATATGACAATAATCAGTTTTATTGTTATATTGATCCAGATTAACTCGGGTTGATCCTCTCAATATATAACTTAATTAAGCTTTGCCTAGATTGATTTTCAATTTAAATTTTAAAATTATAATAATAACTGTTTTATCTGATGTTTCATCTGCTTTTAATTTGATCATGACCAAAGAGTATACAATTGGGATGCGGCTGCTGGATTAAGTTGGAAGTAACCGACAAATCACAAGTACAAGAGGCTTGACTTGACTACTTCAACAGAATTTAATTACGATGGCGGGTCTTTGTTTTAAAGTTATGTGATCGAATCTAGAGATGGGGCATTGAATTCAAGCTACGATAGCGATTCGTCTACCCTACAGGCCGCTGTCGAAAGTGGTCGTACGGATAATGTTAGAGCTTGAAAGTATAAAGAAATTACGAGGGAGGTCCAACGGTGCCGATTCGTCTACACCACTTCATGACTAGATTCAGTCTCAACTAGTTGAATGCTCGAAATCGATGACCAATGGAAAATTCTACGATGGTTTTTTAACAAACAATATCTGAAGGCAGTTTACTTTGTAAATCAGAGTGTCATTAATTTTAAGATGACAATGCTTAATTAATTAATTAATAAAGTAAATAACTTAATAAATGAAAGAGATAGACATAAGATGTTGGAGACAACGTGTCCAATAAAAGTCAAAGGAAACTTATCCAGACAAGATTAACCTTAAAAGTATATTAAAAGTATTTATGAGGTACTTTTCTCCGCGTCAAAATACACTTCATTCTTCATGTAATAATAAGAGTAGTTACCTCGCAGCTCATGGTTGAATTATTGTCCAGACCATGGAGTAGATCCTAAGAATTACCTCATCTAGAGTTTTCAATCAATAAAATCCGCAAGCTAGTGTGCTTTATATCTCTCTCTATATTGTCATCCTGCTTTCTCTTAATTTCATATACCCATTAGTTATAAACCACAGGTTTATAAAAGAGGTTGTGGATAGAGAGACCATGTATCATTGGCTACTAATGTATCAAACTCACGTCCCATAGCGTTTCATCATTCAGAGACAGACAAAGCCCATACAAAGCAAGTGAATTCTTGTTCATGAGATATAGTGGACAATGTTAATATGTATTTGTTGTTGTATATGTAGAGAGATTGAGTGAGATACAAGAAAGAGAGAAAATGAAAGAATCTTTGCTTTTTATTATTTCATACGTCTTGAACTGCTTTAGTTAGTTAGTTATATATTTATACATGCAGCTGTAACAACTTTAACTGCATGTAACTAACTCTGCTCACTAACTAACTAACTAAGAGCTAACTAACTGACTGAATGATGATGAGTGCATGTACTCTAACATCCCCCCTCAAAATTAGGCGTGTGAAGAACTAAGTCTGAGATTGCAGCAATGAGTGTGAAAGAGAGGAGCACTTAACCCCTTGGTGAGAATATCAACAAATTGTTCCTGTGAGGAAACAAATTAAACTAACAATTGCTTCTGGGATACTCGTTCACAAACAAAATGCACATCAACCTCAATGTGTTTGGTTCGTTGATGTTGAACAAGATTAAAGGATAGAGCAATGGCAAAGAGATTATCGTTGATGCTGAATAAGATTAAAGGATAGAGCAATGGCAGAGAGATTATCACAGAAAAGAACAGGAACATGAGGTAGTGAAATATTCAGAAAAGCTAATAACTGCTTGA
The DNA here is from genome assembly GCF_005239225.2 of Populus alba. Taxonomy (NCBI): domain Eukaryota; kingdom Viridiplantae; phylum Streptophyta; class Magnoliopsida; order Malpighiales; family Salicaceae; genus Populus; species Populus alba. The sequence goes on from NC_133287.1 coordinate 10,318,611, forward strand.
GCCAATCCACCTCAGCTGTAGTAAATGATAAGGCTTGATATTCAGCCTCTGTTGATGATCTGGACACAGTTTGTTGCTTCTTGGAGGACCACGATATAGGATTGTTCCCTAAAAATATGACCAACCCAGTAGTGGAGCGTCTGTCATTAGGGTCCCCTGCCCAGTCAGCATCACTAAATGCCTTGAGCTGCAAATCTCCTTTAGTGTAAGAAATACCAAGATTCCAGGCCCTAGGTGCCTGTTTTAAGCCATAGAGGGATTTATGCAATTTGCACACATGGTAAGGATGTAATGAGTTTGCAAAGCCAGGGGGCTGGGACATGTAAACCTCCTCTTGAAGAATGCCATGAAGGAATGCATTCTTGACATCTAATTGGCAGAGAGGCCAATTGAAATGAGCAGCAAGGGCCAGAACTAGGCGAATGGTGGCAGGTTTCACCATTGGACTAAAAGTGTCACCATAATCCAAGCCATGTTCCTGACTAAACCCTTGAGCAACCAACCGTGCTTTGTGTCTAGCAATAGACCCATCCGAATGGCGTTTGATCTTCAAAATCCATTTACACCCCACTAAGTTCCTTTGTGCTGGTAAGGGAACAAGACTCCAAGTGCCCTAAGTATGTAATGCATTAAGTTCATCTTGCATGGCCTATAACCACACAGGAGCTTTGATGGCAGATTTGTAAGTTGTTGGCTCTGTCAAAGATATATCAACCAGGCTAGAATCCTGAATACTGGATAAGAAAGCCTTCCTTTTATGAATGCCACTTTTGCTTCTGGTTTGCATGGGATGCAAATTGAGAGGAGGAATGGTCAGGACCACTTGTAAGTTGTCAGGATTAAACATATAATGGATGGAGAACTAGGAGAAACTGCAGATAAACTAGGTGGATGTTGGGAAGGGGAACCAGGGCTGGAAGAAATAACTGTGTTCTCTGTATTAACAAGAAGCATAGGACATGTGGAGGAAGAAGAGGGTGGTGAGGACTGAGCAGTGAGCGAGGATTGTGAGAATTCAAGATATGGAAAGTGTGTTTCATCAAATACAACATGTCTGGAAACAAACAAACACATAGTAAGCACATGATAACACAAATAACCTTTGTACTTGATGCCATATCCAAGAAACACACACTTGGAAGTTTTGGGTTGTAGTTTGTTATGGTTATAAGGACCAAAAAGAGCAAAACATGCACAACCAAATATCCTAAGGTGATTAAGATCTAGAGAAGACCCAAATAACATCTCAAAAGGAGACTTGTGAAGAAGAACAGGAGTTGGCATACGGTTGATGAGGTATGTAGTTGTTAAACATGTATAAGACCAAAATTGAGATGGTGGTTTAGCTGTGTGCAATAGAGTGATTGTGGTTTCCATAATATGTCTATGTTTCCTCTCAGCCACCCCATTTTGTTCAGGAGTGAGTGGGCAAGAAAGGTGATGGACAATGCCTTTGTCAAAAAGAAATTGTTTTAAGCGATGGCAGGTATATTCCCCCCTATCAAACTGCAGAATTTTAATAGTAGCTGAATATTATGTAACCAAAAAGGAATAGAATGCAGCAAACGTAGAGAACAAATTAGACTTATTTATTAGGGGAAACAACCAGCAAAAACGTTTACATTCATCAACAAAGATAGTATAATATCTATAACCATCCACTAAGATACACGGTGCAGGTCCCCATAAGTCAGTATGGATAGTAGAAAAAGGAGTAGTAGAGTTATGATGATGCAAAGAAAAGGGCAGTTTGCTAATTTTCCCTGCAAGACAGGGATGGCACATCATAGGGGAAGAAGATTTGGGAACATGAATATGAGCTTTATTCAGCATAAGGGAGACAACAGAATTTGTGGGATGTCCTAACCTATGGTGCCATAGATTGGACTGAACTAGTTGGCCAAGAAAAGCCTGAGCTGGCAAAGGCTGAGTGGAAGATAAGGATGAAGATGCATGGATAGGATATAGGCCATTACTGCACAAGCCTCTGTAAAGAATCCTCCTTGTGGCTTTGTCCTAAATCCAAAAGCAAGAGGCATAAAAAATAAGCCAGCAGTTATTATCAAGGCAGAGCCGATGGACTGATAATAAATTCTGAGTTATTTGAGGAACAAGTAGCACAGAATTTAACTTGAGTGAAGACATAGAAGAATTAATGATAGACTGACCAACATGAGATACTGTCAAACCTTCACCATCGGCAGTATGGATTGTGTCAGCTGTTGGATATGGTGAGGCCAATGTCAGATTTTCACATAAGTTGTCATATGATTGGTTGCACCAGAATCAGTGAGCCAGACTTGAGATGATCCTGAAGAAGGGGATGTTATTAGTGCACAGTGAAGCATAGTGTGCATGGCTTGCATGGTAGGCTGAGGTGAAGCATAGTGTTGGAAAGGTGAAGGAGCTCGATATGAGTGTTGCTACCTAATTTTTGACCCATGTTTTGATATATTTTTCAAAAAAATCCAAAAAAAAATTGAGAAAAACAAAGAAAATCCAAAAAATATGTTTTTTAATATATTTTCGTCATTTTAGCATTTTCAACGTCGTCTAAAAAAGAATTTAAATTGTTAAAAGATTTTCAAACGCGTTCGACTTTTCACGCGTCATTTTTAAATCATTGATTTTCCGCATTTAAGTCGACGTTGATATTGCTCGTTTTCAAAAAATACAAAAAAATAAGAAAAATCAAAATTTACAAAAAAGAAAGAAGTTGAGGGACCAAGTTGAAAAACCTAGCAACATTTTGCCTATAAATACTGGTTTCCTCAACACATTTAAGGGGGGGGGCAATTTTGACAACATAAAAAAAAATACAGAAAACCCTAACCTAAACCCTCTCATGCACAACCGCCCCTTCCCTAAAAATCCAAACACAGTCGCCGCCCCTGGTTGGAATTTTTTGTTTCCTACAGCCGCCAGCCACAAACACAAGCCAAACGGCAGCCATCTCCCCCTTCACCGACTCCCACTCACAGCCGACCCCAACAGCCCCATCACAGGTCTTCTTCCCTCTCAGCCGTCCCCTCAATCCTCCACGTCGTTCCCCCATTTTCTTCTCTTTTCCAGCCAACAAAACCGGAGCAGCCACCACAGCCGTTTCTCTCCTTCTCTGCCATTCTGGGCACCTCCCCCCCCGACCATTTCGTTTCCCCTTTCTCCTCTCGGCTGCGGTCTCCCTTTTCTTCTTCTCCATCAGCGACCAAACTAGGTCCTCCCTCCATCCGAAACTTCCCCCTCAGCAGCCTCTTCTTCGGCGGTTCCTTCAACAGCAACGGCGAAGCAGCACCGAGAACCAGCCGTCCACAGATCCACCGGCCACCGACAGCTGCAGACTGGACAAAACCCAAAGAGCCAGCAGCGCCGTCCACACTCTCTCGGCCTGCCCCCCAACACAGATCGGCCACAGAGCCGTCCGCCTACACAGATCGACCACCGGCAGCAGCATACCCGCCGCCAGAACTGCCCAACATCGGTCACCGAAGCCGGCCAACAGCCGGATCTGTCACCGGCAGAGGAAAACAAACCGAAAAAAGGAAGGGATAATCAGATCTGAAAAGTAAAGAAAAATTAAAATCGACTGGATGTGGTGTTTGTTTGGCTTTGCAGGTGACACTATCCTCACTGCCGGCAATGAAGGGAAGAGGGGAGGAGGTCGTTGCAGACCCCCCTGTTTCCGGTTGGTTTTCACGGCGGCGCGTGGGTCGCGGCGCGTGGACCCACGCGCCGCCACTGTCCCTGCTGTTCCAGAGGTCTTCACAGCACTATTCCAGCGACTCAGAGGTTTCCAGCACTGTCCCGGATTGTTTTGGGTCATTTTTTGTAATTTTAGAATTGTTTAATGTAATTTTTGTTTAATGTAATATTTATTTAGTTTTGAGTTTTTTTTGATTTTGTATTTTGTAAATATGGATGTAAAAGAAAAGAAAAGAAAAGAAAAAGAAAACAAAAGAAAACAAAAGAAAAGAAACAAAAATAAAATAGTGAAAGTGTATGTGTGTGCTTGTATTTTGTTTTATTTATTTGTACATATTTTTTAATGATAAAATTGTAAATTTATTAAAGAAGAATTTAATATTTTGATCGGATCACGGTTAAGAATTATTAACTTATACGTAAGTGATATTTCTAATTTCCGACGAAAAGACAATTATTAAAACTTCTTTAACACGTCAAATTCGCGAAGCAGCTTACCTCAGGTAGGGTGTGTTAGGGGTGCTGATACCTTCTCTAACCACAACCAGTCCCTTACCCGCGAATCTCTGACAAGACCAGTACATCAGGTTTCCTAGTAGCCCTCAATGAATTACTAGGTGGCGACTCCAACGAATCGAATTCAAACACTACACAACAGAGATAAATCGCCAACCGATGCCGCGCGCCTGATTTTTTTTGGGGTGCGACAGAATGGCGACTCCACTGGGGAAGGTATTGTTTTTAACATTATTGGACTAAGCTTTGAATATTTGATGTGTTTAAGTTTTTGCATTTTTATCTTTTTTGTTAATATTTATTTCCATGCATTTTATAGAATTGTCTCATGCATCACCTGTATTTATTTTTGAAAGCACACACAAGCTTCTAGGTTAGGTGGGGAACTAGCGATCTGCCCTAAGACTATTGGTCAGGGTTCAGATGCGTGAAACACCCGACTCATATCTGAGTGCCTGCTTGGTAATGGTGGGTACACGTGCCTTAACTATTCCTTGCAACGCCCCCATACTGTCTTTACGAAGAACGTCACTGGGCAGATATGAGACCCTTTTGAGACCAGATAGAAAACCTACCCCTGTTCACATAATGAATAGAACTTGTCCTTAGGTTGTATGTGCTATTGTTATTTGCATAAGGGCAAACCCTTCTTGAAGCATCTTGAACTCAAGACTTGTGGGTGACACATTGGCCGACACTCTGAAAATTTTCATTGTAGAGTTTGGGCAAAAATCACGATTCTTGTTCCATCATGCAAGAGTTACGACCATATTGTCACCTCTCGAAGGGTGAGTTCGTCATATAGATTACATGTTCATACATTTTTCATGCATGCGCCAGAATGAAAAGTAGGTCCCCTTCAAGTCTACAACACCCGACTTTGAATGAAGAAAAACACGGGAGATGAAGAGTATGCTCGTCATAATTTTTGGAGACATGTGTGACTTGCTTCTAGCTTACTCGGGTAGATACTGAAAAATAACTCTAGGAAAGTTCCTTCCAACCGACCTATCATCTTTGTTCAAAGCCCAATAATGACTCTGCCCGAAGAAATTGGGGGCAAAATTTGTCAAGAGCCTCAGCATAATCATGTATTTCTGCAAAAGCTTTGGTGGGAAGGCTGACCGAAGGGGAATTGCACTACCGGTGCATAATGGAGCCTATTCTTGTTCTACAAAAAAAAAAAAAAAAAAAAAAAAAAAAAAAACCTTAGTTTGATCATGCCTACAAAATTTCTTGATTTTTGTTTCAACCTGTTTCAGTTTTTGTTGGTAACTTGGCTCGAAATTCCACAACACTTTCCTTGTCAAATGAGCCTTTCTTGTTAATAAGATCATGTGTTTTTGACATACCTTCATTTTTGTTGTTGTTTCATGCAAATAACATATTGAGCATAACCTTTAAGCATGAAACCATCACACCAAGAATCTTTGGGTATGTTTCCTTCCTTTCAAAGCTATGCATGATCGCACATGTTCACAAGGATTTTTGGTGATTCAAAGTTTAGTACAGAAACTGAAATCATGTTGATGTTTGTCCAAAGCAAACGAGTTCTAGAAATTCAGGTGATTCCTTAGAAAGGTAACCATACACCTAGAAAAACCCAAAAAAAAAAGAAAGAAAGAAAGAAAAAAAAAAACAACAAAAATATAAAGTGACTCTAAAGCTGAGTTTTATTTGAATGAATAATGAGAAATCACATTGTATATTCGTATGAAAGCATTGCTTACCGATCCTAAATGCATGAGTTTGAAATGAAGAAAGGCCATCCTTGATAATCCTTTCACAAGGCTTAAATATATCATTTGTAGTCCCCTTTTGAGCCTAATAACTATTTCTTGAAAAAATAACCTTGGCTAAGATCACACCCCACATTGGGGGCAAGTGCGATGACATAGAAAAAACCTTAATGATTGAAAATGCCCACGCAACAGGGGGCATAAAAGAAAATTCTCAATCGTTAAAGGTGCCCGAACAAAGCTTGGGGGCATGAAGAAAAATCCAAAGGATCCATAAGTTTTGAGCCAAAAAAAAAAAAAAAAAAAAAAAAAACAATATGATGATGCTCAAAACCATATGAAGAAAACAAAAGCAAAGAGAAAAAGCCCAAGCCCAACACAAGGGGGCACGATAGACAATTTTCGAAGGACATTTTAAATGACAAAAGGTCAAGAAACAAGCATAAGTGATCCTTAGTTTTGAAAATCCCTTAAACACTTTTTGAGCCTACAAATATCATTTTCTTCATAACCAAGAGCCCAAGCCTACATTGCGTGCCTAATCAAGCCCTTTCTGATCAAAGGCAAGCAATCTGGATCGGTAGGCAGTGCTTTCTCATGTGAACGAAATCATTATTCATGCAAATAAAATGAATGCTTTCAAGACCGATTCTTTGAAACTCTCATATTAAATCTTGAACCATTTCGACCAGCCAAATGTCACTTCATATTTTTTCCAAAAAAAAGAAAAAAAAAAGGTTTTTCATCACTTCTGATAACCTCTCCATAGGAAACACTTGAATTTCTTCAGAACGAGCTTGCTTTGAATCGATGTCAAAATGATTTCTGTGTTTGGAATAACGTTGGAATTTCAAAAATTCTGCATGAAAACAACTCCTTGTCAAACCTTCCTTCACATAGCCTCGTCCACAAACCCGAATTGAATACTTGGGGGCATGATCAAGCTAGGGAGCAATAAAGAAACATATGATAGGGCATGGCTCCATGATTCCCATTCTAAGAAAATGTCGAGCAAAGTTGGCAACCCTTGAGATAAAGGGGCGGAGGACAAAGAAGTACGATGATATCAAGTCTTTCCTAGAGGTAAAAATCACAAGAGATGACTCAAGTAAGCAAGAGCGAAGAAGCCATCGAAGTTCACTGCCAACACTCCAACTTTTGAGAAAAGAAACACACCATGAAGAAAGGGGGACCTATTTTTCTCAGGTAAGTATACATGCATATTGATCATAATGCATTGCTTTTAACATTGTTAGGTCGGTGTTTCATCATCATCTTTTGGGTAGTGTGTTTTCTAACCCTACCTCATTTTGAGTGCGCCTTTGAGCTCTCACCTCTTTTTGTGAGCGCCTTTGAGCTATCATCTCGGGTAGTGCGTTTTTTCTAACCCTACCTCATTTCGAGTGCACCGTTGAGCCCTCACTTCTCAGGTAGCGCGTTTTCTAACCCTACCTCATTTCGAGTGTGCCTTTGAGCCCTCCCCAACATTTTTCTTGGGTAGGTCACCCATTACAATGAGACCACACTTCATATTCTTTCCATCTGGGTAGGTCACCCATCATAATGAGACCATTTTTTTTTTCACATTCTTTCCACCTGGGTTGGTCACCCATGACAATGAGACCGCGTTCTTCATATTTTTTCCATCTGGGTTGGTCACCCATTACAATGAGACCCCACTTCATATTTTTTTCATTTTTGGGTAGGTCACCCATTACAATGAGACCGCACTTCATATTCTTTCTATTTGGGTAGGTCGCCCATCACAACGAGACCGTTCATCATAATTTTTCCATCTGGGTTGGTCACCCATTACAATGAGACCACATTTCATATTTTTTCCATTTTTGGGTAGGTCACCCATTACAATGAGACCGCACTTCATATTCTTTCTATTTGGGTAGGTCGCCCATCACAACGAGACCGTTCATCATATTTTTTCCATCTGGGTTGGTCACCCATTACAATGAGACCCCACTTCATATTTTTTCCATTTTCGGGTAGGTCACCCATGACAATGAGACCGCACTTCATCATATTTTTTCCATCTGGGTAGGTCACCCATTACAATGAGACCACACTTCATCACATTTTTTCCATTTGGGTAGGTCACCCATTATAATGAGACCGCACAACACATTCTTTCTATTTGGGTAGGTCGCCCATCACAACGAGACCACCTTTTCATATTCTTTCCACGTGGGTAGGTCACCCATTACAATGAGACCACACTTCTTCACATTTTTTCCATTTTTGGGTCGGTCACCCGTACAATGAGACCAGCATTTTTCTAGGGTTCGTCACCCGTACAATGAGACCAACATAGGGTTCGTCACCCGTACAATGAGACCAACATAGGGTTCGTCACCCGTACAATGAGACCAGCAGCACTAGGGTTCGTCACCCGTACAATGAGACCAGCATTTTTCTAGGGTTCGTCACCCGTACAATGAGACCAGCATTTTTCTAGGGTTAGTCACCCGTACAATGAGACCAGAATGAGGTCGCCAGATGGGATCTCATGTAGCTTTGGTTAAAGGGAATCGCCAGATGAGATTTCAGGTTAACCGAGTTACGCATATTTCGTTCCAGAATGAGGTCGCCAGATGGGATCTCATGTAGCTTTGGTTAAAGGGAATCGCCAGATGGGATTTCAGGTTAACCGAGTTACGCATATTTCGTTCCAGTTGAATGAGGTCGCCAGATGGGATCTCATGTAACTTTGGTTAAAGGGAATCGCCAGATGGGATTTCAGGTTAACCGAGTTACACATATTTTCATTCCAGTTGAATGAGGTTGCCAGATGGGATCTCAGGTAAACCCAATGTGTGGGCAGGTCGCCCGTGAAAATAGACTATTGGGAGAGTGTGGGTCGGTCGCCCGTGAAAATAGACTAGGGTGAGTATGTGTGGGCAGGTCGCCCGTGAAAATAGATCAGTGTGAGTGTGTGGGCAGGTCGCCCAACATAATGAAATCATTTCCCTTTTGTTTTCTTTACAAAGCTTACTATGCAAAATTTTGAGGAGTTTTGCTTCGTAAGCATTGTAAAGAGGGGGCATCTGTTGCTACCCAATTTTTGACCCATGTTTTGATATATTTTCAAAAAATCCAAAAAAAATTGAGAAAAACAAAGAAAATCCAAAAAATATGTTTTTTAATATATTTTCGTCATTTTAGCATTTTCAACGTCGTCTAAAAAAGAATTTAAATTGTTAAAAGATTTTCAAACGCGTTCGACTTTTCACGCGTCATTTTTAAATCATTGATTTTCCGCATTTAAGTCGACGTTGATATTGCTCGTTTTCAAAAAATACAAAAAAATAAGAAAAATCAAAATTTACAAAAAAGAAAGAAGTTGAGGGACCAAGTTGAAAAACCTAGCAACATTTTGCCTATAAATACTGGTTTCCTCAACACATTTAAGGGGGGGGGCAATTTTGACAACATAAAAAAAAATACAGAAAACCCTAACCTAAACCCTCTCATGCACAACCGCCCCTTCCCTAAAAATCCAAACACAGTCGCCGCCCCTGGTTGGAATTTTTTGTTTCCTACAGCCGCCAGCCACAAACACAAGCCAAACGGCAGCCATCTCCCCCTTCACCGACTCCCACTCACAGCCGACCCCAACAGCCCCATCACAGGTCTTCTTCCCTCTCAGCCGTCCCCTCAATCCTCCACGCCGTTCCCCCATTTTCTTCTCTTTTCCAGCCAACAAAACCGGAGCAGCCACCACAGCCGTTTCTCTCCTTCTCTGCCATTCTGGGCACCTCCCCCCCCGACCATTTCGTTTCCCCTTTCTCCTCTCGGCTGCGGTCTCCCTTTTCTTCTTCTCCATCAGCGACCAAACCAGGTCCTCCCTCCATCCGAAACTTCCCCCTCAGCAGCCTCTTCTTCGGCGGTTCCTTCAACAGCAACGGCGAAGCAGCACCGAGAACCAGCCGTCCACAGATCCACCGGCCACCGACAGCTGCAGACTGGACAAAACCCAAAGAGCCAGCAGCGCCGTCCACACTCTCTCGGCCTGCCCCCCAACACAGATCGGCCACAGAGCCGTCCGCCTACACAGATCGACCACCGGCAGCAGCATACCCGCCGCCAGAACTGCCCAACATCGGTCACCGAAGCCGGCCAACAGCCGGATCTGTCACCAGCAGAGGAAAACAAACCGAAAAAAGGAAGGGATAATCAGATCTGAAAAAGTAAAGAAAAAATTAAAATCGACTGGATGTGGTGTTTGTTTGGCTTTGCAGGTGACACTATCCTCACTGCCGGCAATGAAGGGAAGAGGGGAGGAGGTCGTTGCAGACCCCCCTGTTTCCGGTTGGTTTTCACGGCGGCGCGTGGGTCGCGGCGCGTGGACCCACGCGCCGCCACTGTCCCTGCTGTTCCAGAGGTCTTCACAGCACTATTCCAGCGACTCAGAGGTTTCCAGCACTGTCCCGGATTGTTTTGGGTCATTTTTTGTAATTTTAGAATTGTTTAATGTAATTTTTGTTTAATGTAATATTTATTTAGTTTTGAGTTTTTTGTGATTTTGTATTTTGTAAATATGGATGTAAAAGAAAAGAAAAGAAAAAGAAAACAAAAGAAAAAAAAAGAAAAGAAACAAAAATAAAATAGTGAAAGTGTATGTGTGTGCTTGTATTTTGTTTTATTTATTTGTACATATTTTTTAATGATAAAATTGTAAATTTATTAAAGAAGAATTTAATATTTTGATCGGATCACGGTTAAGAATTATTAACTTATACGTAAGTGATATTTCTAATTTCCGACGAAAAGACAATTATTAAAACTTCTTTAACACGTCAAATTCGCGAAGCAGCTTACCTCAGGTAGGGTGTGTTAGGGGTGCTGATACCTTCTCTAACCACAACCAGTCCCTTACCCGCGAATCTCTGACAAGACCAGTACATCAGGTTTCCTAGTAGCTGACACGACCAAAAGCTTGATGTCTTTTCCCAAGTGCAGGAGTGTCGAAGTAATAAATAACCCGGCAAGACCGGGGTCGAACCACAGAGAGGTTAATTGTATAAATTATAAATAACAAGACAACAACAACAACAACAACAACAACAACAATAATACTCAGTACGTGGCGTTGTTATACCTGAGAATGATCTAAAGATCGGGTCACAGGTTTCCAGCCTATATACTGACTTTATGAAAAAGATCAAAGATATATATTATATAATATAAACAGAATGTAAATAATAATAATAATAACAATGATAATAATAATAATAACAGAAGATGAAGAAATTAATGAGAACTTTGAGATAAAAGATTAACGTAAGGATTAAACAATGATAAAAACAAATGTCAAGGTTAGAGGATCCACTAATGGTACTTCAAACAAGTATAATATAAACTCTTATTACTCAATTGGAAAACCACACATAAAGGAGGTTCCAATCAGATTATAAATTGTTAACATGATTACATTAATTATCTTATTCGAATAAAGCTAAATACTTGTAAATGTTGGCAGGCATTCATGATTATAACTTATGTTAACAACAAATCAAGTTCCTTTCATAGCTCAGGTGTCGGTTAAACCATACAGTATGGGCTATGAAAGTGCCAAGTATTTGTTGTACCAAGTGTTACACAACATAAATCTAGATTAATCATTTAACAAGCAGAGTATTAAAGTGAACAAGATAACAAATATAAAAATGTTAGTATCCATCGTTAAGGTCCATGTTAAGTTTATATTATACTTATTCTTACACCATTAGTGTGCCCTTTTCACCTTGACATAATTAACTTAGCTAAACATAATGAAAGAAAAAAACATAAATAAACAAGATAAGAACATAAATGAGAAAGAAGTTAACTAAGTAAAAGAAAGGAAATGAAGTGCATAAACTTGATATTAATGAAAGCAAGACATAAGCAATACAAAGAGAGAAAGCAATAGCATGATCTTGATCTGGAAACCAAGATGCCTCAATACATGGTAAGTGCCTCCTTTTATAGGCCAAAATTTGGAACTATTGATTTGTTGACTAATTGATGAGTGGGTGGCCACATCTTGACTAGATAACAATCCTTATCTTCTTGTCTGATCAAGACGTCATTGATAACATCATAATTTTCCCAGAATCCTCAAGAATGTTCTAGGAAATTGTCTCAGCTTTCCAAACAAAAAAAAATGAGGTCATTTGGACTTCTAGAACTCAAGATATGGGCTGAACACTAAATAGTGTTTGGGCTGCAGGACAGCTTCGGACTTCTTCGTTGTTCCTTCAATTTGGACTTCAAAACGACCTTTTCAAATCTTGGGCTCCTCATGAAAGTTGTAGGCCTTTGTCTTACCTTTCCATCCATATAAAAGTGGACCTAAATCCGAAATCTAGAGCTCCAGATATGATCCAAATTACCGAGCAATGTTCCGGTTTGGACTGCACCGACATCTCTTTTCTAAGTTTGGCCATCTCTTTGTCCTTTAACTTTCAATGCTTAAACTCATCAATCAATCCTTTTATTTATGTGATAGTCCTGCATTTAAAATGAGCATTTACCATAAATTAAGGTATCTTATAATATCAAACTTGTTATTATAAAACATGCTTTAGTTAAGGAGTTATTGATACTTCAAGTGCAAAATGATGATATAAAACCTTGATAACATGCACTTTTAAGTATTAATCACACCCCCCAACCAGCTTATTACTAGTCCCTAGTAATCTAAAGCGTTTAAAATAGAGAAACAATTTGCAAGTTCCACAAAGCAAGGCATTCATCATTCAACTTCCATTAATCTATCCAGATAAACAAACTCTCATTAAATTTATATTCCTGCTTCATACTTCGTAAACAAGATATTAATAAACCTTCTTTTTGTGTGCTCAATGAAAACATAGATGATGGGGCTTTTGTTGGAAGAAAACAATATTATGTTCAAATGTTTAAGGTGAACTTCCTTGGGTTGGGATTATTATTTTTTTTCTTCTTCTTCTTTTTTTTTTCTCTTTTTTTTTCTTTTTATTTATATACACATACAACTTAAAACACAATGTATCTTTAACCCGTGTAACGAGTTTTAGGCTAATGACTCCCAGACCAGTTGATCTTAGGGCATTAGGTGTTGAGACACCCCTACGAGCTTAACAACTCGGGTTGCAGATACTGATACGTAGATAGTGCAATGTTTGATTCCCTTAAGCTTTTCTCCTTAACCCATGTAACAAGCTTTGGGCCAATAGCTCCCAAGTCAGTTGACTTTAGGGTATTAGGTGTTAAAACACCCCTTCGGGCTTAATTGCTTAGGTTAGGGAGGCTACGAAACCAAACTTATCCACGTTTTATTATCATCAATACTATCTTTTTTTTTTTTCTTTTTTTTTTCTTTTTTTTTTCTTTTTTGCAAATTATATACTATCCTTTTCCCTTAGTTGTTACCTTCAACAAAAGAACATAATTAATGTAATAATCCAATGTGCAACCCACAATCATATGTTAAAGTGTGTGTGTGTGAAAATGAAGGTTTAATAATACTTGTTAAATGAGTATAAAAGCAGAATCAAGTGATAACAATGTGAGAGTTTGTAAACCTGAATATTTCAAGAAGTATTATGATAGACCTTGTAATGAAACTTACTAAGATGCGTCTCTAGAGTCAATAAAATTGATTCCATACTCTGCCATCCTAATAACAATTTTGTCAAATGGTTTTAATAATAGCAAAAAACAGTTAGCAAGTTAGTATTTTTTTTTTTTTTAAACTACTACCCTCTCCCCCCAACCAAAACGAGACATTGTCCTCAATGTTCGAAGGTAGAAAGATAGAGTATAGAAGACATCACCTGAAACAGCGAACAATGACAAACCTGAAACACACTTAAACAAACATAAGAAGTAACAAAACAAAATAATATGCTATTAATAAAACCAAAAGACACAAGGTTTCACAGATGAAGGCTCAAATCTAATCTAAGCTTTTTACGGCTTTCCTTAGTTGACCAATCTAGACGACTCATGCAGGGATCAATGACAGGGATGAAAGATTGTAGTTGGTCAATCAATTGTTCAGCAGTAGCAGCAGAGATTATGATTCGTCGTGCCGAAGATGTTAGAAATTCCTGTTCCACAGCTTGATCAAGGAAAGACAGCAACTTATCATAAAAACCATTAACATTTAACAAAACCTATGGGTTTATGGTGAATGTGCAGTTGGGCCCAAGATGAAATATGAAAGATCTCTTCCAATGTGCCCAGACCACCTGGTAAGGCAATGAAGGCATCAGCATGGTTAAACATGGTATTCAGTCGGTCAGACATTGTTGGGACCTGTAGTTCTTCTCCAATTGTTTTTCCAATGATGTCCCCATTTGCTAAAAGCTTTGGGGACAACCCCCAAAACTTGACTGCCTCCTAAAAATGCAGCCATTGACACACCTCCCATTAACCCAAGGCTACCTCCCCCATACACTAAATGAATCTTTCTCTCAGCTAGTACCCGGCCAAGATGATTTGCTGATTCTAAAAAACTCTTTTTCTTTCCCAGGACTGGATCCACCGAAAACACAAATATTTCTTATATGATGACTTGAGGAACCTGCCATTTCTACACACTTCTATATTTGATGAATATATGGGATGAGTAGAAATGAAGGGAAGGAAGAGAAGAATTTATAGATGAAAAAGTGAAAATGCAATCATACCACCTATATGTAGGCCAGCTGTAGTCTTACAAACTCTCTCTCTCTCTCTTTATTAATTATTTTATTTTGAAAAAAGCATGTATGTACAGGTAGTTGTGATTGTGGCTCACATCTTCCCTTGGTTTTACGTCCAAGAACGGCTTAAACGCCCTCTATGGGTCGAGGATAGGCTTCCCATCTAGTTTTCTTAAAAACTGGCAAACAGGGTCTTTTTTAGTCAGATTCCCAAGACTAAGTCGATCATGTTCTTTATGGAATTGTGGCCATAAATCATGAATTACACGATGCACATCTCCACTAGGATGCGTCTCAAGGGTCAACAAAAGATTATCTAAAGACCCCTTACTCAGGCCATCCTTAATGAATTGTATCTTATCTTCACGGTTTACAGATACCATTCCTAAAGAACGACATGTCATATTACAAGTCCATCTAGCACATCGATGACAAACTTTCAGTCGTTTTGCACGACGTTTCTTTGCAAAAGTGCTTTTACCTGTTCCAGGCATGTGTGAAATGAAAGAATTGGATGACTCACCTGATAATCGAACCTTTGCTTCAATTAACCAACGGATATCTTCAGGAATTCCATGATTCATTAACAACCTCAATCTTGCACACCTCATTGTCAGGAATGCATCTTCGAAATATTTGATCATGACAGTATTTGAATAAATAAGGGTCATCCCAATAAAAGTTCTTACTTCGTTCAAGAACTTTCTTTTGTCTTGGGTACTCCAATGAGCTGGCAATTGTCCTGAAACAAGAAAATTAACAATATTAGCAAACCAAGGCATCGTAGAGACAGAAAATAAAGATTCATCAGGAAAGTAGTCATCGATTGGTGTAATGTCAGATCTCGAATCGGTTGTCAATCTTGACAAATGATCCGCGACAACATTTTCGGTGCCTTTCTTGTCTTTTGATTGTGATATCAAATTCTTGAAGTAACAAAATCCACCGCACCAATCTAGCCTTAGAATCTTTCTTAGAGAGAAAGATATTTCAATGCTGCATGATCACTAAAAACAATAACAGGTGAGCCAACAAGATAAGATCTGAACTTGTCACATGCAAATACTACTGCAAGTAATTCTTTTTCAGTGGTAGTGTAATTCATTTGAGCACTATTTAAAGTTTTACTTGCATAGTAAATCACATAAGGTTTCTTATCTTTCCTTTGTCCCAAGACAGCACCCACGGCATAATCACTAGCGTCACACATTATTTCAAAAGGTAATGACCAATCAGGAGGTTGAATGACAGGAGCAGAAGTAAGCAAGTTTTTAAGTTTAACAAAGGCTTCCTCACAATGTTCAGTCCATTCAAAAATATTATCCTTTGTTAGAAGGTTACTCAAGGGCTTAGATATTACACTAAAATCTTTGATGAACCTTCTGTAAAAACCAGCATGTCCTAAGAATGATCTAACATCTTTAACAGATTTTGGTGTTGGTAAGTTGGCAATTAACTCGATTTTAGATTTGTCAACCTCGATTCCTTTCGATGAAACAATGTGACCAAGTACAATGCCGTTTGTTACCATAAAGTGACATTTTTCCCAATTCAGTACAAGATTCTTCTCTTCACACCTGCTCAAAAACCTTTTCTAAGTTAGTCAAACAATCATCAAATGAATCACCAAAAACAGAAAAAATCATCCATAAAAATTTCAAGAAAACGTTCAACCATATCACTGAATATGCTAAGCATGCATCTTTGAAACGTGGCTGGTGCATTACATAATCCAAAAGGCATCCTTCGATATGCAAAAGTACCAAATGGACATGTGAAAGTAGTCTTCTCTTGATCTTCCAATGCAATTCAATTTGATTGTAACCTGAATAACCATCTAGGAAACAATAAAATTCATGACCTGCAACTCTTTCTAGGATTTGGTCCATGAAAGGTAAAGGGAAATGATCTTTTCTAGTCATTGAATTAAGTTTCCTATAGTCAATGCACATGCGCCAACCAGTAACAGTCCTAGTTGGAATTAACTCATTTTTCTCATTCGTTATCACAGTGACTCCAGACTTTTTTGGGTACAACTTGGGTAGGACTTACCCATTTGCTGTCAGAAATAGGATAAATGATTCCATTATCTAGAAGCTTAATGACTTCATTTTTCACTACTTCTTTCATATTAGGATTAAGCCTTCGTTGCATTTCTCTAGAGGGTTTAGCATTTTCCTCCAAATAAATCCTGTGTGTGCAAATCAAAGGCTAATTCCTTTTATGTCAGCTATGTCCATCCTAATGCATTTTTGTGCATTTTCAGAGTCTGTAATAAACTTACCTTCTTGATGCGCATTAAGTTTGGAAGAGATTATTACCGGAAAAGTTTCATTTTCTCCCAAAAATGAGTATTTGAGATTAAATGGTAACGGCTTCAATTCAGGTTTTGGTGGTTGAACACTTGAAGGTATGGGCTCAATTGATCGTGGTGGCAATTTCTTCAATTTGTGGTTTCCAATTGCATGCCTTTGATTCCTGAAAGTAGACCATTTGCAAATCATCAGATTCATCAATCTCAGTTTCACTAGAAGTGGTTGAAATTGATCATGAACTAATTTTCAATAAAGTCCACTTCCTGTAAATCATTATCATCTGCAGGTTGCTTGTAAATGTTGAAAATATTCATCTCCAATGTCATGTTTCCAAATGATAGCTTCATCAGTCCATTCCTACAATTAATCAATGCATTAGAAGTGGCAAGAAATGGACGTCCTAAAATGACAGGAATTGAATTACATGCTTCAACAGGTTGCGTGTCCAAGACAACAAAATCCACAGGATAAATGAATTTATCAACTTGTACCAACACATCTTCAATTATTCCTCTAGGCACTTTTACAGATCTATCGGCGAGTAAAAGAGTTACAGAGGTTGGTTTTAACTCACCTAGATTGAGACTCTGAAAAACTGAATATGGAAGTAAATTCACACTAGCTCCAAGATCAAGTAAGGCTCTTTCAATTTTATGTTCTCCAATAAAGCAAGAAATTGTAGGACAACCAGGGTCTTTATATTTCAAAGCATTATTGTTCTGAAGAATGGCACTTACTTGTTCGGCTAAAAATGCTTTCTTTTTCACATTCAATTTTCTCTTCACAGTGCACAGATCTTTCAAAAATTTAGCATAGGAAGGAACCTGTTTAATAGCATCCAACAAAGGTATATTGATCCTTACCTGTTTGAAAATTTCAAAGATTTCAGAGTTGTGACTAACTTTCCTTTGTTTGATCATGGCATGAGGAAATGGAAGTGCTGGCGGGGAATCAGCCTTTTCTTTGCAATGTTCAGGTTCAACCCCTTCCTTACCCTCAGAGATAGACTCATCATCTTTCTCACAAGGTTCAAGAATAGGTTTTTCAATAACCTTACCACTACGAAGAGTGATGACTGATTTGACTTGATCCATGTGTTGGCTTCCAGAACTACTTGCATTTGCATTGTATTGCCCCTTTGGATTTTGTTGTGGTTGAGAAGGAAACTTACCTTTCTCTTGGAAACTGAGAGCAGATGTTAATTTTGCAAGAGCATCTTTAAAATCGGTCATGCTTTGAGCAAGTTGAGTGTTGATTGTCTCCTGCTTTTCAATGAATGCATGCAATGTTTCCTCAAAATTTCTTCTAGGAGGTGGAGCATAAGGAGGTGCATATCCATGAGAATTTTGGAAATTATGGTGTGCTTGAAACGGTGGATGTGAAGTTTGTGCATTGTTGCTATCACTCTTCCAACTAAAATTTGGGTGATTTCTCCAACCAGGGTTATATGTTTGTGAGTATGGGTTATGGTTGGGTCTTTGGAAACTGTTTAAAGCATGGGCTTGTTCATGGAGGCATTCCTTGAAAGAAGGCAAAGTTGGACAATCATTGGTTGCATGCTCATTTGTTTCACAGATTTGACACACAATGTCTTGAACAGATTTTAATTGACCACTCTTTTTTTAATTCTAGTGCCTCGACTTTTCTAGCTAAAGATGCAAACTTGGCTTGGAGTCATGATCTTCCCTAAGGTTGTGCATACCCCCACTAGATGTATGAGGTTGAGTTTTACCTGGTGCCTCATAAGTACCTGTGGTGTCCCAATTTTGAGCATTTTCAGCTAGCAAGTCTAGGTACTCCATTGCTTCATTAGGGTCTTTATCTTCAAAAGTTTCCATTGCACATCAATTCAACCATTTGCCTATCTCTAGGTGTTAAACCCTCATAAAAATGTGAAACCAATCTCCATGTTTCAAAACCATGATGTGGGCAAGTATTAAGCAAATCTCGATACCTATCCCAACATTGGTAAAATGTTTCTCCTGGCTTTTGAGTGAAAGTGATGATTTGTCTTTTGAAAGAGTTTTTCTGTGAGATGGAAAAAACTTCTTTAAAAATTGTTGTTGCATATCATCCCAAGCATGAATGGATCCTGGTCTCAAATTTTGTAGCCATGTTTTAGCTTTATCTTTTAATGAAAAAGGAAAAAGCTTTAATCGAATGGTGTTCATGCTACAATTTGAGTCATTATAGGTATTACAGACCTCCTCAAATTCCCTTAAATGCAAGTATGGATTTTCTAAGTCTAAGCCATGAAAAGATGGTAAAAGTTGAATAATGCCTGGCTTAAAATTAAAATGAGATGCATCAGGAGGGAAAACTATGCATGAGGGTGCACTTGTTCTTGTGGGATTCATGTGGTCTCTAAGTGTTCTCATACGGTTATTCTCATTATTCTCATTATGAAGCGATTGATTATCTTCTTCGGCCATATTTTCTGAAAATGATGAAGATACCCTACAAAGTCGACCACTTAATGTACGTGACCAAACTCTCATGCACGTGTAAGAAGAGAATAAAAGGAAGAAAAGAAAATAGAAGAAAAAGAAACAAAACAAACAAAGAAAACAAAAGTTAAATAAAATGAAAAGTGAAAAAGAGAAACTAAATTAAATATTATAATTTATACAAGAATTTACCTCCCCGCAACGCGCCAAAAAACTTGACACGACCAAAAGCTTGATGTCTTTTCCCAAGTGCAGGAGTGTCGAAGTAATAAATAACCCGGCAAGACCGGGGTCGAACCACAGAGAGGTTAATTGTATAAATTATAAATAACAAGACAACAACAACAACAACAACAACAACAATAATACTCAGTACGTGGCGTTGTTATACCTGAGAATGATCTAAAGATCGGGTCACAGGTTTCCAGCCTATATACTGACTTTATGAAAAGATCAAAGATATATATTATATAATATAAACAGAATGTAAATAATAATAATAATAACAATGATAATAATAATAATAACAGAAGATGAAGAAATTAATGAGAACTTTGAGATAAAAGATTAACGTAAGGATTAAACAATGATAAAAACAAATGTCAAGGTTAGAGGATCCACTAATGGTACTTCAAACAAGTATAATATAAACTCTTATTACTCAATTGGAAACCACACATAAAGGAGGTTCCAATCAGATTATAAATTGTTAACATGATTACATTAATTATCTTATTCGAATAAAGCTAATACTTGTAAATGTTGGCAGGCATTCATGATTATAACTTATGTTAACAACAAATCAAGTTCCTTTCATAGCTCAGGTGTCGGTTAAACCATACAGTATGGGCTATGAAAGTGCCAAGTATTTGTTGTACCAAGTGTTACACAACATAAATCTAGATTAATCATTTAACAAGCAGAGTATTAAAGTGAACAAGATAACAAATATAAAACATGTTAGTATCCATCGTTAAGGTCCATGTTAAGTTTATATTATACTTATTCTTACACCATTAGTGTGCCCTTTTCACCTTGACATAATTAACTTAGCTAAACATAATGAAAGAAAGAAACATAAATAAACAAGATAAGAACATAAATGAGAAAGAAGTTAACTAAGTAAAAGAAAGGAAATGAAGTGCATAAACTTGATATTAATGAAAGCAAGACATAAGCAATACAAAGAGAGAAAGCAATAGCATGATCTTGATCTGGAAACCAAGATGCCTCAATACATGGTAAGTGCCTCCTTTTATAGGCCAAAATTTGGAACTATTGATTTGTTGACTAATTGATGAGTGGGTGGCCACATCTTGACTAGATAACAATCCTTATCTTCTTGTCTGATCAAGACGTCATTGATAACATCATAATTTTCCCAGAATCCTCAAGAATGTTCTAGGAAATTGTCTCAGCTTTCCAACAAAAAAAAAATGAGGTCATTTGGACTTCTAGAACTCAAGATATGGGCTGAACACTAAATAGTGTTTGGGCTGCAGGACAGCTTCGGACTTCTTCGTTGTTCCTTCAATTTGGACTTCAAAACGACCTTTTCAAATCTTGGCTCCTCATGAAAGTTGTAGGCCTTTGTCTTACCTTTCCATCCATATAAAGTGGACCTAAATCCGAAATCTAGAGCTCCAGATATGATCCAATTACCGAGCAATGTTCCGGTTTGGACTGCACCGACATCTCTTTTCTAAGTTTGGCCATCTCTTTGTCCTTTAACTTTCAATGCTTAAACTCATCAATCAATCCTTTTATTTATGTGATAGTCCTGCATTTAAAATGAGCATTTACCATAAATTAAGGTATCTTATAATATCAAACTTGTTATTATAAAACATGCTTTAGTTAAGGAGTTATTGATACTTCAAGTGCAAAATGATGATATAAAACCTTGATAAACATGCACTTTTAAGTATTAATCACACCCCCCAACCAGCTTATTACTAGTCCCTAGTAATCTAAAGCGTTAAAATAGAGAAAACAATTTGCAAGTTCCACAAAGCAAGGCATTCATCATTCAACTTCCATTAATCTATCCAGATAAACAAACTCTCATTAAATTTATATTCCTGCTTCATACTTCGTAAACAAGATATTAATAAACCTTCTTTTTGTGTGCTCAATGAAAACATAGATGATGGGCTTTTGTTGGAAGAAAACAATATTATGTTCAAATGTTTAAGGTGAACTTCCTTGGGTTGGGATTATTATTTTTTTTCTTCTTCTTCTTTTTTTTTTTCTCTTTTTTTTTCTTTTTATTTATATACACATACAACTTAAAACACAATGTATCTTTAACCCGTGTAACGAGTTTTAGGCTAATGACTCCCAGACCAGTTGATCTTAGGGCATTAGGTGTTGAGACACCCCTACGAGCTTAACAACTCGGGTTGCAGATACTGATACGTAGATAGTGCAATGTTTGATTCCCTTAAGCTTTTCTCCTTAACCCATGTAACAAGCTTTGGGCCAATAGCTCCCAAGTCAGTTGACTTTAGGGTATTAGGTGTTAAAACACCCCTTCGGGCTTAATTGCTTAGGTTAGGGAGGCTACGAAACCAAACTTATCCACGTTTTATTATCATCAATACTATCTTTTTTTTTTTTTTTCTTTTTTTTTTCTTTTTTTTTTTTTTTTTTTGCAAATTATATACTATCCTTTTCCCTTAGTTGTTACCTTCAACAAAAGAACATAATTAATGTAATAATCCAATGTGCAACCCACAATCATATGTTAAAGTGTGTGTGTGAAAATGAAGGTTTAATAATACTTGTTAAATGAGTATAAAAAGCAGAATCAAGTGATAACAATGTGAGAGTTTGTAAACCTGAATATTTCAAGAAGTATTATGATAGACCTTGGTAATGAAACTTACTAAGATGCGTCTCTAGAGTCAATAAAATTGATTCCATACTCTGCCATCCTAATAACAATTTTGTCAAATGGTTTTAATAATAGCAAAAAAACAGTTAGCAAGTTAGTATTTTTTTTTTTTTTAAACTACTACCCTCTCCCCCAACCAAAACGAGACATTGTCCTCAATGTTCGAAGTAGAAAGATAGAGTATAGAAGACATCACCTGAAACAGCGAACAATGACAAACCTGAAACACACTTAAACAAACATAAAGAAGTAACAAAACAAAATAATATGCTATTAATAAAACCAAAAGACACAAGGTTTCACAGATGAAGGCTCAAATCTAATCTAAGCTTTTTACGGCTTTCCTTAGTTGACCAATCTAGACGACTCATGCAGGGATCAATGACAGGGATGAAAGATTGTAGTTGGTCAATCAATTGTTCAGCAGTAGCAGCAGAGATTATGATTCGTCGTGCCGAAGATGTTAGAAATTCCTGTTCCACAGCTTGATCAAGGAAAGACAGCAACTTATCATAAAAACCATTAACATTTAACAAACCTATGGGTTTATGGTGAATGTGCAGTTGGGCCCAAGATGAAATATGAAAGATCTCTTCCAATGTGCCCAGACCACCTGGTAAGGCAATGAAGGCATCAGCATGGTTAAACATGGTATTCAGTCGGTCAGACATTGTTGGGACCTGTAGTTCTTCTCCAATTGTTTTTCCAATGATGTCCCCATTTGCTAAAGCTTTGGGGACAACCCCCAAAACTTGACTGCCTCCTAAAAATGCAGCCATTGACACACCTCCCATTAACCCAAGGCTACCTCCCCCATACACTAAATGAATCTTTCTCTCAGCTAGTACCCGGCCAAGATGATTTGCTGATTCTAAAAACTCTTTTTCTTTCCCAGGACTGGATCCACCGAAAACACAAATATTTCTTATATGATGACTTGAGGAACCTGCCATTTCTACACACTTCTATATTTGATGAATATATGGGATGAGTAGAAATGAAGGGAAGGAAGAGAAGAATTTATAGATGAAAAAGTGAAAATGCAATCATACCACCTATATGTAGGCCAGCTGTAGTCTTACAAACTCTCTCTCTCTCTCTTTATTAATTATTTATTTTGAAAAAAGCATGTATGTACAGGTAGTTGTGATTGTGGCTCACATCTTCCCTTGGTTTTACGTCCAAGAACGGCTTAAACGCCCTCTATGGGTCGAGGATAGGCTTCCCATCTAGTTTTCTTAAAAACTGGCAAACAGGGTCTTTTTTAGTCAGATTCCCAAGACTAAGTCGATCATGTTCTTTATGGAATTGTGGCCATAAATCATGAATTACACGATGCACATCTCCACTAGGATGCGTCTCAAGGGTCAACAAAAGATTATCTAAAGACCCCTTACTCAGGCCATCCTTAATGAATTGTATCTTATCTTCACGGTTTACAGATACCATTCCTAAAGAACGACATGTCATATTACAAGTCCATCTAGCACATCGATGACAAACTTTCAGTCGTTTTGCACGACGTTTCTTTGCAAAAGTGCTTTTACCTGTTCCAGGCATGTGTGAAATGAAAGAATTGGATGACTCACCTGATAATCGAACCTTTGCTTCAATTAACCAACGGATATCTTCAGGAATTCCATGATTCATTAACAACCTCAATCTTGCACACCTCATTGTCAGGAATGCATCTTCGAAATATTTGATCATGACAGTATTTGAATAAATAAGGGTCATCCCAATAAAAGTTCTTTACTTCGTTCAAGAACTTTCTTTTGTCTTGGGTACTCCAATGAGCTGGCAATTGTCCTGAAACAAGAAAATTAACAATATTAGCAAACCAAGGCATCGTAGAGACAGAAAATAAAGATTCATCAGGAAAGTAGTCATCGATTGGTGTAATGTCAGATCTCGAATCGGTTGTCAATCTTGACAAATGATCCGCGACAACATTTTCGGTGCCTTTCTTGTCTTTGATTGTGATATCAAATTCTTGAAGTAACAAAATCCACCGCACCAATCTAGCCTTAGAATCTTTCTTAGAGAGAAGATATTTCAATGCTGCATGATCACTAAAAACAATAACAGGTGAGCCAACAAGATAAGATCTGAACTTGTCACATGCAAATACTACTGCAAGTAATTCTTTTTCAGTGGTAGTGTAATTCATTTGAGCACTATTTAAAGTTTTACTTGCATAGTAAAATCACATAAGGTTTCTTATCTTTCCTTTGTCCCAAGACAGCACCCACGGCATAATCACTAGCGTCACACATTATTTCAAAAGGTAATGACCAATCAGGAGGTTGAATGACAGGAGCAGAAGTAAGCAAGTTTTTAAGTTTAACAAAGGCTTCCTCACAATGTTCAGTCCATTCAAAAATATTATCCTTTGTTAGAAGGTTACTCAAGGGCTTAGATATTACACTAAAATCTTTGATGAACCTTCTGTAAAAACCAGCATGTCCTAAGAATGATCTAACATCTTTAACAGATTTTGGTGTTGGTAAGTTGGCAATTAACTCGATTTTAGATTTGTCAACCTCGATTCCTTTCGATGAAACAATGTGACCAAGTACAATGCCGTTTGTTACCATAAAGTGACATTTTTCCCAATTCAGTACAAGATTCTTCTCTTCACACCTGCTCAAAACCTTTTCTAAGTTAGTCAAACAATCATCAAATGAATCACCAAAAACAGAAAAATCATCCATAAAAATTTCAAGAAAACGTTCAACCATATCACTGAATATGCTAAGCATGCATCTTTGAAACGTGGCTGGTGCATTACATAATCCAAAAGGCATCCTTCGATATGCAAAAGTACCAAATGGACATGTGAAAGTAGTTTTCTCTTGATCTTCCAATGCAATTTCAATTTGATTGTAACCTGAATAACCATCTAGGAAACAATAAAATTCATGACCTGCAACTCTTTCTAGGATTTGGTCCATGAAAGGTAAAGGGAAATGATCTTTTCTAGTCATTGAATTAAGTTTCCTATAGTCAATGCACATGCGCCAACCAGTAACAGTCCTAGTTGGAATTAACTCATTTTTCTCATTCGTTATCACAGTGACTCCAGACTTTTTGGGTACAACTTGGGTAGGACTTACCCATTTGCTGTCAGAAATAGGATAAATGATTCCATTATCTAGAAGCTTAATGACTTCATTTTTCACTACTTTCATATTAGGATTAAGCCTTCGTTGCATTTCTCTAGAGGGTTTAGCATTTTCCTCCAAATAAATCCTGTGTGTGCAAATCAAAGGGCTAATTCCTTTTATGTCAGCTATGGTCCATCCTAATGCATTTTTGTGCATTTTCAGAGTCTGTAATAACTTACCTTCTTGATGCGCATTAAGTTTGGAAGAGATTATTACCGGAAAAGTTTCATTTTCTCCCAAAAATGAGTATTTGAGATTAAATGGTAACGGCTTCAATTCAGGTTTTGGTGGTTGAACACTTGAAGGTATGGGCTCAATTGATCGTGGTGGCAATTCTTCAATTTGTGGTTTCCAATTGCATGCCTTTGATTCCTGAAAGTAGACCATTTGCAAATCATCAGATTCATCAATCTCAGTTTCACTAGAAGTGGTTTGAAATTGATCATGAACTAATTTTTCAATAAAGTCCACTTCCTGTAAATCATTATCATCTGCAGGTTGCTTGTAAATGTTTGAAAAATATTCATCTCCAATGTCATGTTTCCAAATGATAGCTTCATCAGTCCATTCCTACAATTAATCAATGCATTAGAAGTGGCAAGAAATGGACGTCCTAAAATGACAGGAATTGAATTACATGCTTCAAACAGGTTGCGTGTCCAAGACAACAAAATCCACAGGATAAATGAATTTATCAACTTGTACCAACACATCTTCAATTATTCCTCTAGGCACTTTTACAGATCTATCGGCGAGTAAAAGAGTTACAGAGGTTGGTTTTAACTCACCTAGATTGAGACTCTGAAAAACTGAATATGGAAGTAAATTCACACTAGCTCCAAGATCAAGTAAGGCTCTTTCAATTTTATGTTCTCCAATAAAGCAAGAAATTGTAGGACAACCAGGGTCTTTATATTTCAAAGCATTATTGTTCTGAAGAATGGCACTTACTTGTTCGGCTAAAAATGCTTTCTTTTTCACATTCAATTTTCTCTTCACAGTGCACAGATCTTTCAAAAATTTAGCATAGGAAGGAACCTGTTTAATAGCATCCAACAAAGGTATATTGATCCTTACCTGTTTGAAAATTTCAAAGATTTCAGAGTTGTGACTAACTTTCCTTTGTTTGATCATGGCATGAGGAAATGGAAGTGCTGGCGGGGAATCAGCCTTTTCTTTGCAATGTTCAGGTTCAACCCCTTCCTTACCCTCAGAGATAGACTCATCATCTTTCTCACAAGGTTCAAGAATAGGTTTTTCAATAACCTTACCACTACGAAGAGTGATGACTGATTTGACTTGATCCATGTGTTGGCTTCCAGAACTACTTGCATTTGCATTGTATTGCCCCTTTGGATTTTGTTGTGGTTGAGAAGGAAACTTACCTTTCTCTTGGAAACTGAGAGCAGATGTTAATTTTGCAAGAGCATCTTTAAAATCGGTCATGCTTTGAGCAAGTTTGAGTGTTGATTGTCTCCTGCTTTTCAATGAATGCATGCAATGTTTCCTCAAAATTTCTTCTAGGAGGTGGAGCATAAGGAGGTGCATATCCATGAGAATTTTGGAAAATTATGGTGTGCTTGAAACGGTGGATGTGAAGTTTGTGCATTGTTGCTATCACTCTTCCAACTAAAATTTGGGTGATTTCTCCAACCAGGGTTATATGTTTGTGAGTATGGGTTATGGTTGGGTCTTTGGAAACTGTTTAAAGCATGGGCTTGTTCATGGAGGCATTCCTTGAAAGAAGGCAAAGTTGGACAATCATTGGTTGCATGCTCATTTGTTTCACAGATTTGACACACAATGTCTTGAACAGATTTTAATTGACCACTCTTTTTTAATTCTAGTGCCTCGACTTTTCTAGCTAAAGATGCAAACTTGGCTTGGAGGTCATGATCTTCCCTAAGGTTGTGCATACCCCCACTAGATGTATGAGGTTGAGTTTTACCTGGTGCCTCATAAGTACCTGTGGTGTCCCAATTTTGAGCATTTTCAGCTAGCAAGTCTAGTACTCCATTGCTTCATTAGGGTCTTTATCTTCAAAAGTTCCATTGCAACATCAATTCAACCATTTGCCTATCTCTAGGTGTTTAAACCCTCATAAAAATGTGAAACCAATCTCCATGTTTCAAAACCATGATGTGGGCAAGTATTAAGCAAATCTCGATACCTATCCCAACATTGGTAAAATGTTTCTCCTGCTTTTGAGTGAAAGTGATGATTTGTCTTTTGAAAGAGTTTGTTCTGTGAGATGGAAAAAACTTCTTTAAAAATTGTTGTTGCATATCATCCCAAGCATGAATGGATCCTGGTCTCAAATTTTGTAGCCATGTTTTAGCTTTATCTTTTAATGAAAAAAGGAAAAAGCTTTAATCGAATGGTGTTCATGCTACAATTTGAGTCATTATAGGTATTACAGACCTCCTCAAATTCCCTTAAATGCAAGTATGGATTTTCTAAGTCTAAGCCATGAAAAGATGGTAAAAGTTGAATAATTGCCTGGCTTAAAATTAAAATGAGATGCATCAGGAGGGAAAACTATGCATGAGGGTTGCACTTGTTCTTGTGGGATTCATGTGGTCTCTAAGTGTTCTCATACGGTTATTCTCATTATTCTCATTATGAAGCGATTGATTATCTTCTTCGGCCATATTTTCTGAAAATGATGAAGATACCCTACAAAGTCGACCACTTAATGTACGTGACCAAAACTCTCATGCACGTGTAAGAAGAGAATAAAAGGAAGAAAAGAAAATAGAAGAAAAAAAACAAAACAAAACAAAGAAAACAAAAGTTAAATAAAATGAAAAGTGAAAAGAGAAACTAAATTAAATATTATAATTTATACAAGAATTTACCTCCCCGGCAACGGCGCCAAAAACTTGACACGACCAAAAGCTTGATGTCTTTTCCCAAGTGCAGGAGTGTCGAAGTAATAAATAACCCGGCAAGACCGGGGTCGAACCACAGAGAGGTTAATTGTATAAATTATAAAT